>NC_141783.1:4322912-4348964 GCF_054643075.1 Acanthaster planci | reverse complement strand
TTGATGTAAGTTTCATATCTGTTTTCGTTTTCGTTAGGAAGTTGTTTGGGAAAGAATGCAGTAGTTCGTACCATACTCCTAATTATTTATGAGCGATCCTCCACTTGTCAGCCTGTTCCCGTGTAAACAAGGCTCTATATATCTCAACATAAACAACCTAAAAATATTCTAAATCTGACAATCCTGGTAACATCTGATTAATTGAATGTTTATCTATCAATTCGTTTAAAATTCATATCTGTTTTCGTTTTCGTTAGGAAGTTGTTTTGGAAAGAATACAGTAGTTCGTATGATACTCCTAATTATTTATGAGCGATTCTCCACTTGTCAGCCTGTTTCCGTGTAAACAAGGCTCTATATATCTCAACATAAACGACCTAAACATATTCTAAATCTGGCAATCCTGGTAACATCTGATTAATTGAATGTTTATCTATCAATTCGTTTAAGTTTCATATCTGTTTTCGTTGTCGTTAGGAAGTTGTTTTGGAAAGAATGCAGTAGTTCGTATGATACTCCTAATTATTTATGAGCGATTCTCCACTTGTCAGCCTGCTTCCGTGTAAACAAGGCTCTATATATCTCAACATAAACGACCTAAAAATATTCTGAATCTGAAAATCCTGGTACCATCTGATTAATTGAATGTTTCTCTTTCAATTCGTGTAAGTTTCATATCTGTTTTCGTTTTTGTTAGGAAGTTGTTTTGGAAAGAATGCAGTCGTTCGTATGATACTCCTAAATATTTTTCGGCGATTCTCCACTAGTCAGTCTTGTTGCCGTGTACACAAGGCTCTATATATCTCAGCATAAACGACCTGACACTTGTCTAAATCTGGCAATCCTGGAAGTTTCTGAATGGGCGAATGTCCCTCTATCCATTGATGTAAGTTTCATATCTGTTTTCGTTTTCGTTAGGAAGTTGTTTTGGAAAGAATGCAGTAGTTCGTATGATACTCCTAATTATTTATGAGCGATTCTCCACTTGTCAGCCTGCTTCCGTGTAAACAAGGCTCTATATATCTCAACATAAACGACCTAAAAATGTTCTGAATCTGAAAATCCTGGTACCATCTGATTAATTGAATGTTTCTCTATCAATTCGTGTAAGTTTCATATGTGTTTTCGTTTTCGTTAGGAAGCTGTTTTGGAAAGAATGCAGTAGTTCGTATGATACTCCTCAATATTTTTGGCGATTCTCCACTAGTCAGTCTTGTTGCCGTTTACAAAAGGCTCTATATATCTCAACATAAACGACCTAAATATATTCAAATCTGGCAATCCTGGTAGCATCTGATTAATTGAATGTTTCTCTATCAATTGTAGTAAGTTTCATATCTGTTCTCGTTTTCGTTAGGAAGTTGTTTTTAGAATGAATGAAGTACTTCGTATGATACTCCTAATTATTTTTGCGCGATTGTCCACTTGTCTGTCATGTTTCTGTGTAAACAAGGCTCAATATATCTCAACATAAACGACCTAAATATATTCTAAATCTGACAATCCTGGTAACATCTGATTAATTGAATGTTTCTCTATCAATTTGTGTAAGTTTCATATCTGTTTTCGTTTTCGTTAGGAAGTTGTTTTGAAAAGAATGCAGTAGTTCGTATGATACTCCTAAATATTTTTCGGCGATTTTCCACTAGTCAGTCTTGTTGCCGTGTACACAAGGCTCTATATATCTCAGCATAAACGACCTGACAATTGTCTAAATCTGGCAATCCTGGAAGTTTCTGAATGGGCGAATGTTCTCTATCCATTGATGTAAGTTTCATATCTGTTTTCGTTTTCGTTAGGAAGTTGTTTGGGAAAGAATACAGTAGTTCGTACGATACTCCTAATTATTTATGAGCGATTCTCCACTTGTCAGCCTGTTCCCGTGTAAACAAGGCTCTATATATCTCAACATAAACGACCTAAAAATATTCTAAATCTGACAATCCTGGTAACATCTGATTAATTGAATGTTTATCTATCAATTCGTTTAAAATTCATATCTGTTTTCGTTTTCGTTAGGAAGTTGTTTTGGAAAGAATACAGTAGTTCGTATGATACTCCTAATTATTTATGAGCGATTCTCCACTTGTCAGCCTGTTTCCGTGTAAACAAGGCTCTATATATCTCAACATAAACGACCTAAACATATTCTAAATCTGGCAATCCTGGTAACATCTGATTAATTGAATGTTTATCTATCAATTCGTTTAAGTTTCATATCTGTTTTCGTTGTCGTTAGGAAGTTGTTTTGGAAAGAATGCAGTAGTTCGTATGATACTCCTAATTATTTATGAGCGATTCTCCACTTGTCAGCCTGTTACCATGTAAACAAGGTTCTCTATATCTCAACATAAACGACCTAAAAATATTCTAAATCTGGCAATCCTGGTAACATCTGATTAATTGAATGTTTATCTATCAATTCGTTTAAGGTTCATATCTGGTTTTGTTTTCGTTAGGAAGTTGTTTTGGAAAGAATGCAGTAGTTCGTATGATACTCCTAATTATTTATGAGCGATTCTCCACTTGTCAGCCTGCTTCCGTGTAAACAAGGCTCTATATATCTCAACATAAACGACCTAAAATATTCTGAATCTGAAAATCCTGGTACCATCTGATTAATTGAATGTTTCTCTTTCAATTCGTGTAAGTTTCATATCTGTTTTCGTTTTTGTTAGGAAGTTGTTTTGGAAAGAATGCAGTCGTTCGTATGATACTCCTAAATATTTTTCGGCGATTCTCCACTAGTCAGTCTTGTTGCCGTGTACACAAGGCTCTATATATCTCAGCATAAACGACCTGACAATTGTCTAAATCTGACAATCCTGGAAGTTTCTGAATGGGCGAATGTCCCTCTATCCATTGATGTAAGTTTCATATCTGTTTTCGTTTTCGTTAGGAAGTTGTTTTGGAAAGAATGCAGTAGTTCGTATGATACTCCTAATTATTTATGAGCGATTCTCCACTTGTCAGCCTGCTTCCGTGTAAACAAGGCTCTATATATCTCAACATAAACGACCTAAAAATGTTCTGAATCTGAAAATCCTGGTACCATCTGATTAATTGAATGTTTCTCTATCAATTCGTGTAAGTTTCATATGTGTTTTCGTTTTCGTTAGGAAGCTGTTTTGGAAAGAATGCAGTAGTTCGTATGATACTCCTCAATATTTTTGGCGATTCTCCACTAGTCAGTCTTGTTGCCGTTTACAAAAGGCTCTATATATCTCAACATAAACGACCTAAATATTCAAATCTGGCAATCCTGGTAGCATCTGATTAATTGAATGTTTCTCTATCAATTGTAGTAAGTTTCATATCTGTTCTCGTTTTCGTTAGGAAGTTGTTTTAGAAAAAATGAAGTAGTTCGTATGATACTCCTAATTATTTTTGGGCGATTCTCCACTTGTCTGTCATGTTTCTGTGTAAACAAGGCTCAATATATCTCAACATAAACGACCTAAATATATTCTAAATCTGACAATCCTGGTAACATCTGATTAATTGAATGTTTCTCTATCAATTTGTGTAAGTTTCATATCTGTTTTCGTTTTCGTTAGGAAGTTGTTTTGAAAAGAATGCAGTAGTTCGTATGATACTCCTAAATATTTTTCGGCGATTTTCCACTAGTCAGTCTTGTTGCCGTGTACACAAGGCTCTATATATCTCAGCATAAACGACCTGACAATTGTCTAAATCTGGCAATCCTGGAAGCTTCTGAATGGGCGAATGTTCCTCTATCCATTGATGTAAGTTTCATATCTGTTTTCGTTTTCGTTAGGAAGTTGTTTGGGAAAGAATACAGTAGTTCGTACGATACTCCTAATTATTTATGAGCGATTCTCCACTTGTCAGCCTGTTCCCGTGTAAACAAGGCTCTATATATCTCAACATAAACGACCTAAAAATATTCTAAATCTGACAATCCTGGTAACATCTGATTAATTGAATGTTTATCTATCAATTCGTTTAAAATTCATATCTGTTTTCGTTTTCGTTAGGAAGTTGTTTTGAAAAGAATGCAGTAGTTCGTATGATACTCCTAAATATTTTTCGGCAATTCTCCACTAGTCAGTCTTGTTGCCGTGTACACAAGGCTCTATATATCTCAGCATAAACGACCTGACAATTGTCTAAATCTGGCAATCCTGGAAGTTTCTGAATGGGCGAATGTCCCTCTATCCATTGATGTAAGTTTCATATCTGTTTTCGTTTTCGTTAGGAAGTTGTTTTGGAAAGAATGCAGTAGTTCGTATGATACTCCTAATTATTTATGAGCGATTCTCCACTTGTCAGCCTGCTTCCGTGTAAACAAGGCTCTATATATCTCAACATAAACGACCTAAAAATGTTCTGAATCTGAAAATCCTGGTACCATCTGATTAATTGAATGTTTCTCTATCAATTCGTGTAAGTTTCATATGTGTTTTCGTTTTCGTTAGGAAGCTGTTTTGGAAAGAATGCAGTAGTTCGTATGATACTCCTCAATATTTTTGGCGATTCTCCACTAGTCAGTCTTGTTGCCGTTTACAAAAGGCTCTATATATCTCAACATAAACGACCTAAATATATTCAAATCTGGCAATCCTGGTAGCATCTGATTAATTGAATGTTTCTCTATCAATTGTAGTAAGTTTCATATCTGTTCTCGTTTTCGTTAGGAAGTTGTTTTAGAAAGAATGAAGTAGTTCGTATGATACTCCTAATTATTTTTGGGCGATTCTCCACTTGTCTGTCATGTTTCTGTGTAAACAAGGCTCAATATATCTCAACATAAACGACCTAAATATATTCTAAATCTGACAATCCTGGTAACATCTGATTAATTGAATGTTTCTCTATCAATTTGTGTAAGTTTCATATCTGTTTTCGTTTTCGTTAGGAAGTTGTTTTGAAAAGAATGCAGTAGTTCGTATGATACTCCTAAATATTTTTCGGCGATTTTCCACTAGTCAGTCTTGTTGCCGTGTACACAAGGCTCTATATATCTCAGCATAAACGACCTGACAATTGTCTAAATCTGGCAATCCTGGAAGCTTCTGAATGGGCGAATGTTCCTCTATCCATTGATGTAAGTTTCATATCTGTTTTCGTTTTCGTTAGGAAGTTGTTTGGGAAAGAATGCAGTAGTTCGTACGATACTCCTAATTATTTATGAGCGATTCTCCACTTGTCAGCCTGTTCCCGTGTAAACAAGGCTCTATATATCTCAACATAAACAACCTAAAAATATTCTAAATCTGACAATCCTGGTAACATCTGATTAATTGAATGTTTATCTATCAATTCGTTTAAAATTCATATCTGTTTTCGTTTTCGTTAGGAAGTTGTTTTGGAAAGAATACAGTAGTTCGTATGATACTCCTAATTATTTATGAGCGATTCTCCACTTGTCAGCCTGTTTCCGTGTAAACAAGGCTCTATATATCTCAACATAAACGACCTAAACATATTCTAAATCTGGCAATCCTGGTAACATCTGATTAATTGAATGTTTATCTATCAATTCGTTTAAGTTTCATATCTGTTTTCGTTGTCGTTAGGAAGTTGTTTTGGAAAGAATGCAGTAGTTCGTATGATACTCCTAATTATTTATGAGCGATTCTCCACTTGTCAGCCTGCTTCCGTGTAAACAAGGCTCTATATATCTCAACATAAACGACCTAAAAATATTCTGAATCTGAAAATCCTGGTACCATCTGATTAATTGAATGTTTCTCTTTCAATTCGTGTAAGTTTCATATCTGTTTTCGTTTTTGTTAGGAAGTTGTTTTGGAAAGAATGCAGTCGTTCGTATGATACTCCTAAATATTTTTCGGCGATTCTCCACTAGTCAGTCTTGTTGCCGTGTACACAAGGCTCTATATATCTCAGCATAAACGACCTGACAATTGTCTAAATCTGGCAATCCTGGAAGTTTCTGAATGGGCGAATGTCCCTCTATCCATTGATGTAAGTTTCATATCTGTTTTCGTTTTCGTTAGGAAGTTGTTTTGGAAAGAATGCAGTAGTTCGTATGATACTCCTAATTATTTATGAGCGATTCTCCACTTGTCAGCCTGCTTCCGTGTAAACAAGGCTCTATATATCTCAACATAAACGACCTAAAAATGTTCTGAATCTGAAAATCCTGGTACCATCTGATTAATTGAATGTTTCTCTATCAATTCGTGTAAGTTTCATATGTGTTTTCGTTTTCGTTAGGAAGCTGTTTTGGAAAGAATGCAGTAGTTCGTATGATACTCCTCAATATTTTTGGCGATTCTCCACTAGTCAGTCTTGTTGCCGTTTACAAAAGGCTCTATATATCTCAACATAAACGACCTAAATATATTCAAATCTGGCAATCCTGGTAGCATCTGATTAATTGAATGTTTCTCTATCAATTGTAGTAAGTTTCATATCTGTTCTCGTTTTCGTTAGGAAGTTGTTTTAGAAAGAATGAAGTAGTTCGTATGATACTCCTAATTATTTTTGGGCGATTCTCCACTTGTCTGTCATGTTTCTGTGTAAACAAGGCTCAATATATCTCAACATAAACGACCTAAATATATTCTAAATCTGACAATCCTGGTAACATCTGATTAATTGAATGTTTCTCTATCAATTTGTGTAAGTTTCATATCTGTTTTCGTTTTCGTTAGGAAGTTGTTTTGAAAAGAATGCAGTAGTTCGTATGATACTCCTAAATATTTTTCGGCGATTTTCCACTAGTCAGTCTTGTTGCCGTGTACACAAGGCTCTATATATCTCAGCATAAACGACCTGACAATTGTCTAAATCTGGCAATCCTGGAAGCTTCTGAATGGGCGAATGTTCCTCTATCCATTGATGTAAGTTTCATATCTGTTTTCGTTTTCGTTAGGAAGTTGTTTGGGAAAGAATACAGTAGTTCGTACGATACTCCTAATTATTTATGAGCGATTCTCCACTTGTCAGCCTGTTCCCGTGTAAACAAGGCTCTATATATCTCAACATAAACGACCTAAAAATATTCTAAATCTGACAATCCTGGTAACATCTGATTAATTGAATGTTTATCTATCAATTCGTTTAAAATTCATATCTGTTTTCGTTTTCGTTAGGAAGTTGTTTTGGAAAGAATACAGTAGTTTGTATGATACTCCTAATTATTTATGAGCGATTCTCCACTTGTCAGCCTGTTTCCGTGTAAACAAGGCTCTATATATCTCAACATAAACGACCTAAACATATTCTAAATCTGGCAATCCTGGTAACATCTGATTAATTGAATGTTTATCTATCAATTCGTTTAAGTTTCATATCTGTTTTCGTTGTCGTTAGGAAGTTGTTTTGGAAAGAATGCAGTAGTTCGTATGATACTCCTAATTATTTATGAGCGATTCTCCACTTGTCAGCCTGCTTCCGTGTAAACAAGGCTCTATATATCTCAACATAAACGACCTAAAAATATTCTGAATCTGAAAATCCTGGTACCATCTGATTAATTGAATGTTTCTCTTTCAATTCGTGTAAGTTTCATATCTGTTTTCGTTTTTGTTAGGAAGTTGTTTTGGAAAGAATGCAGTCGTTCGTATGATACTCCTAAATATTTTTCGGCGATTCTCCACTAGTCAGTCTTGTTGCCGTGTACACAAGGCTCTATATATCTCAGCATAAACGACCTGACAATTGTCTAAATCTGGCAATCCTGGAAGTTTCTGAATGGGCGAATGTCCCTCTATCCATTGATGTAAGTTTCATATCTGTTTTCGTTTTCGTTAGGAAGTTGTTTTGGAAAGAATGCAGTAGTTCGTATGATACTCCTAATTATTTATGAGCGATTCTCCACTTGTCAGCCTGCTTCCGTGTAAACAAGGCTCTATATATCTCAACATAAACGACCTAAAAATGTTCTGAATCTGAAAATCCTGGTACCATCTGATTAATTGAATGTTTCTCTTTCAATTCGTGTAAGTTTCATATCTGTTTTCGTTTTTGTTAGGAAGTTGTTTTGGAAAGAATGCAGTCGTTCGTATGATACTCCTAAATATTTTTCGGCGATTCTCCACTAGTCAGTCTTGTTGCCGTGTACACAAGGCTCTATATATCTCAGCATAAACGACCTGACAATTGTCTAAATCTGGCAATCCTGGAAGTTTCTGAATGGGCGAATGTCCCTCTATCCATTGATGTAAGTTTCATATCTGTTTTCGTTTTCGTTAGGAAGTTGTTTTGGAAAGAATGCAGTAGTTCGTATGATACTCCTAATTATTTATGAGCGATTCTCCACTTGTCAGCCTGCTTCCGTGTAAACAAGGCTCTATATATCTCAACATAAACGACCTAAAAATGTTCTGAATCTGAAAATCCTGGTACCATCTGATTAATTGAATGTTTCTCTATCAATTCGTGTAAGTTTCATATGTGTTTTCGTTTTCGTTAGGAAGCTGTTTTGGAAAGAATGCAGTAGTTCGTATGATACTCCTCAATATTTTTGGCGATTCTCCACTAGTCAGTCTTGTTGCCGTTTACAAAAGGCTCTATATATCTCAACATAAACGACCTAAATATATTCAAATCTGGCAATCCTGGTAGCATCTGATTAATTGAATGTTTCTCTATCAATTGTAGTAAGTTTCATATCTGTTCTCGTTTTCGTTAGGAAGTTGTTTTAGAAAGAATGAAGTAGTTCGTATGATACTCCTAATTATTTTTGGGCGATTCTCCACTTGTCTGTCATGTTTCTGTGTAAACAAGGCTCAATATATCTCAACATAAACGACCTAAATATATTCTAAATCTGACAATCCTGGTAACATCTGATTAATTGAATGTTTCTCTATCAATTTGTGTAAGTTTCATATCTGTTTTCGTTTTCGTTAGGAAGTTGTTTTGAAAAGAATGCAGTAGTTCGTATGATACTCCTAAATATTTTTCGGCGATTTTCCACTAGTCAGTCTTGTTGCCGTGTACACAAGGCTCTATATATCTCAGCATAAACGACCTGACAATTGTCTAAATCTGGCAATCCTGGAAGCTTCTGAATGGGCGAATGTTCCTCTATCCATTGATGTAAGTTTCATATCTGTTTTCGTTTTCGTTAGGAAGTTGTTTGGGAAAGAATACAGTAGTTCGTACGATACTCCTAATTATTTATGAGCGATTCTCCACTTGTCAGCCTGTTCCCGTGTAAACAAGGCTCTATATATCTCAACATAAACGACCTAAAAATATTCTAAATCTGACAATCCTGGTAACATCTGATTAATTGAATGTTTATCTATCAATTCGTTTAAAATTCATATCTGTTTTCGTTTTCGTTAGGAAGTTGTTTTGGAAAGAATACAGTAGTTTGTATGATACTCCTAATTATTTATGAGCGATTCTCCACTTGTCAGCCTGTTTCCGTGTAAACAAGGCTCTATATATCTCAACATAAACGACCTAAACATATTCTAAATCTGGCAATCCTGGTAACATCTGATTAATTGAATGTTTATCTATCAATTCGTTTAAGTTTCATATCTGTTTTCGTTGTCGTTAGGAAGTTGTTTTGGAAAGAATGCAGTAGTTCGTATGATACTCCTAATTATTTATGAGCGATTCTCCACTTGTCAGCCTGCTTCCGTGTAAACAAGGCTCTATATATCTCAACATAAACGACCTAAAAATATTCTGAATCTGAAAATCCTGGTACCATCTGATTAATTGAATGTTTCTCTTTCAATTCGTGTAAGTTTCATATCTGTTTTCGTTTTTGTTAGGAAGTTGTTTTGGAAAGAATGCAGTCGTTCGTATGATACTCCTAAATATTTTTCGGCGATTCTCCACTAGTCAGTCTTGTTGCCGTGTACACAAGGCTCTATATATCTCAGCATAAACGACCTGACAATTGTCTAAATCTGGCAATCCTGGAAGTTTCTGAATGGGCGAATGTCCCTCTATCCATTGATGTAAGTTTCATATCTGTTTTCGTTTTCGTTAGGAAGTTGTTTTGGAAAGAATGCAGTAGTTCGTATGATACTCCTAATTATTTATGAGCGATTCTCCACTTGTCAGCCTGCTTCCGTGTAAACAAGGCTCTATATATCTCAACATAAACGACCTAAAAATGTTCTGAATCTGAAAATCCTGGTACCATCTGATTAATTGAATGTTTCTCTATCAATTCGTGTAAGTTTCATATGTGTTTTCGTTTTCGTTAGGAAGCTGTTTTGGAAAGAATGCAGTAGTTCGTATGATACTCCTCAATATTTTTGGCGATTCTCCACTAGTCAGTCTTGTTGCCGTTTACAAAAGGCTCTATATATCTCAACATAAACGACCTAAATATATTCAAATCTGGCAATCCTGGTAGCATCTGATTAATTGAATGTTTCTCTATCAATTGTAGTAAGTTTCATATCTGTTCTCGTTTTCGTTAGGAAGTTGTTTTAGAAAGAATGAAGTAGTTCGTATGATACTCCTAATTATTTTTGGGCGATTCTCCACTTGTCTGTCATGTTTCTGTGTAAACAAGGCTCAATATATCTCAACATAAACGACCTAAATATATTCTAAATCTGACAATCCTGGTAACATCTGATTAATTGAATGTTTCTCTATCAATTTGTGTAAGTTTCATATCTGTTTTCGTTTTCGTTAGGAAGTTGTTTTGAAAAGAATGCAGTAGTTCGTATGATACTCCTAAATATTTTTCGGCGATTTTCCACTAGTCAGTCTTGTTGCCGTGTACACAAGGCTCTATATATCTCAGCATAAACGACCTGACAATTGTCTAAATCTGGCAATCCTGGAAGCTTCTGAATGGGCGAATGTTCCTCTATCCATTGATGTAAGTTTCATATCTGTTTTCGTTTTCGTTAGGAAGTTGTTTGGGAAAGAATACAGTAGTTCGTACGATACTCCTAATTATTTATGAGCGATTCTTTACTTGTCAGCCTGTTCCCGTGTAAACAAGGCTCTATATATCTCAACATAAACGACCTAAAAATATTCTAAATCTGACAATCCTGGTAACATCTGATTAATTGAATGTTTATCTATCAATTCGTTTAAAATTCATATCTGTTTTCGTTTTCGTTAGGAAGTTGTTTTGGAAAGAATACAGTAGTTTGTATGATACTCCTAATTATTTATGAGCGATTCTCCACTTGTCAGCCTGTTTCCGTGTAAACAAGGCTCTATATATCTCAACATAAACGACCTAAACATATTCTAAATCTGGCAATCCTGGTAACATCTGATTAATTGAATGTTTATCTATCAATTCGTTTAAGTTTCATATCTGTTTTCGTTGTCGTTAGGAAGTTGTTTTGGAAAGAATGCAGTAGTTCGTATGATACTCCTAATTATTTATGAGCGATTCTCCACTTGTCAGCCTGTTACCATGTAAACAAGGTTCTCTATATCTCAACATAAACGACCTAAAAATATTCTAAATCTGGCAATCCTGGTAACATCTGATTAATTGAATGTTTATCTATCAATTCGTTTAAGGTTCATATCTGGTTTTGTTTTCGTTAGGAAGTTGTTTTGGAAAGAATGCAGTAGTTCGTATGATACTCCTAATTATTTATGAGCGATTCTCCACTTGTCAGCCTGCTTCCGTGTAAACAAGGCTCTATATATCTCAACATAAACGACCTAAAAATATTCTGAATCTGAAAATCCTGGTACCATCTGATTAATTCAATGTTTCTCTTTCAATTCGTGTAAGTTTCATATCTGTTTTCGTTTTTGTTAGGAAGTTGTTTTGGAAAGAATGCAGTCGTTCGTATGATACTCCTAAATATTTTTCGGCGATTCTCCACTAGTCAGTCTTGTTGCCGTGTACACAAGGCTCTATATATCTCAGCATAAACGACCTGACAATTGTCTAAATCTGACAATCCTGGAAGTTTCTGAATGGGCGAATGTCCCTCTATCCATTGATGTAAGTTTCATATCTGTTTTCGTTTTCGTTAGGAAGTTGTTTTGGAAAGAATGCAGTAGTTCGTATGATACTCCTAATTATTTATGAGCGATTCTCCACTTGTCAGCCTGCTTCCGTGTAAACAAGGCTCTATATATCTCAACATAAACGACCTAAAAATGTTCTGAATCTGAAAATCCTGGTACCATCTGATTAATTGAATGTTTCTCTATCAATTCGTGTAAGTTTCATATGTGTTTTCGTTTTCGTTAGGAAGCTGTTTTGGAAAGAATGCAGTAGTTCGTATGATACTCCTCAATATTTTTGGCGATTCTCCACTAGTCAGTCTTGTTGCCGTTTACAAAAGGCTCTATATATCTCAACATAAACGACCTAAATATATTCAAATCTGGCAATCCTGGTAGCATCTGATTAATTGAATGTTTCTCTATCAATTGTAGTAAGTTTCATATCTGTTCTCGTTTTCGTTAGGAAGTTGTTTTAGAAAGAATGAAGTAGTTCGTATGATACTCCTAATTATTTTTGGGCGATTCTCCACTTGTCTGTCATGTTTCTGTGTAAACAAGGCTCAATATATCTCAACATAAACGACCTAAATATATTCTAAATCTGACAATCCTGGTAACATCTGATTAATTGAATGTTTCTCTATCAATTTGTGTAAGTTTCATATCTGTTTTCGTTTTCGTTAGGAAGTTGTTTTGAAAAGAATGCAGTAGTTCGTATGATACTCCTAAATATTTTTCGGCGATTTTCCACTAGTCAGTCTTGTTGCCGTGTACACAAGGCTCTATATATCTCAGCATAAACGACCTGACAATTGTCTAAATCTGGCAATCCTGGAAGCTTCTGAATGGGCGAATGTTCCTCTATCCATTGATGTAAGTTTCATATCTGTTTTCGTTTTCGTTAGGAAGTTGTTTGGGAAAGAATACAGTAGTTCGTACGATACTCCTAATTATTTATGAGCGATTCTCCACTTGTCAGCCTGTTCCCGTGTAAACAAGGCTCTATATATCTCAACATAAACGACCTAAAAATATTCTAAATCTGACAATCCTGGTAACATCTGATTAATTGAATGTTTATCTATCAATTCGTTTAAAATTCATATCTGTTTTCGTTTTCGTTAGGAAGTTGTTTTGGAAAGAATACAGTAGTTTGTATGATACTCCTAATTATTTATGAGCGATTCTCCACTTGTCAGCCTGTTTCCGTGTAAACAAGGCTCTATATATCTCAACATAAACGACCTAAACATATTCTAAATCTGGCAATCCTGGTAACATCTGATTAATTGAATGTTTATCTATCAATTCGTTTAAGTTTCATATCTGTTTTCGTTGTCGTTAGGAAGTTGTTTTGGAAAGAATGCAGTAGTTCGTATGATACTCCTAATTATTTATGAGCGATTCTCCACTTGTCAGCCTGTTACCATGTAAACAAGGTTCTCTATATCTCAACATAAACGACCTAAAAATATTCTAAATCTGGCAATCCTGGTAACATCTGATTAATTGAATGTTTATCTATCAATTCGTTTAAGGTTCATATCTGGTTTTGTTTTCGTTAGGAAGTTGTTTTGGAAAGAATGCAGTAGTTCGTATGATACTCCTAATTATTTATGAGCGATTCTCCACTTGTCAGCCTGCTTCCGTGTAAACAAGGCTCTATATATCTCAACATAAACGACCTAAAAATATTCTGAATCTGAAAATCCTGGTACCATCTGATTAATTGAATGTTTCTCTATCAATTCGTGTAAGATTTCATATCTGTTTTCGTTTTTGTTAGGAAGTTGTTTTGGAAAGAATGCAGTCGTTCGTATGATACTCCTAAATATTTTTCGGCGATTCTCCACTAGTCAGTCTTGTTGCCGTGTACACAAGGCTCTATATATCTCAGCATAAACGACCTGACAATTGTCTAAATCTGACAATCCTGGAAGTTTCTGAATGGGCGAATGTCCCTCTATCCATTGATGTAAGTTTCATATCTGTTTTCGTTTTCGTTAGGAAGTTGTTTTGGAAAGAATGCAGTAGTTCGTATGATACTCCTAATTATTTATGAGCGATTCTCCACTTGTCAGCCTGCTTCCGTGTAAACAAGGCTCTATATATCTCAACATAAACGACCTAAAAATGTTCTGAATCTGAAAATCCTGGTACCATCTGATTAATTGAATGTTTCTCTATCAATTCGTGTAAGTTTCATATGTGTTTTCGTTTTCGTTAGGAAGCTGTTTTGGAAAGAATGCAGTAGTTCGTATGATACTCCTCAATATTTTTGGCGATTCTCCACTAGTCAGTCTTGTTGCCGTTTACAAAAGGCTCTATATATCTCAACATAAACGACCTAAATATATTCAAATCTGGCAATCCTGGTAGCATCTGATTAATTGAATGTTTCTCTATCAATTGTAGTAAGTTTCATATCTGTTCTCGTTTTCGTTAGGAAGTTGTTTTAGAAAGAATGAAGTAGTTCGTATGATACTCCTAATTATTTTTGGGCGATTCTCCACTTGTCTGTCATGTTTCTGTGTAAACAAGGCTCAATATATCTCAACATAAACGACCTAAATATATTCTAAATCTGACAATCCTGGTAACATCTGATTAATTGAATGTTTCTCTATCAATTTGTGTAAGTTTCATATCTGTTTTCGTTTTCGTTAGGAAGTTGTTTTGAAAAGAATGCAGTAGTTCGTATGATACTCCTAAATATTTTTCGGCGATTTTCCACTAGTCAGTCTTGTTGCCGTGTACACAAGGCTCTATATATCTCAGCATAAACGACCTGACAATTGTCTAAATCTGGCAATCCTGGAAGCTTCTGAATGGGCGAATGTTCCTCTATCCATTGATGTAAGTTTCATATCTGTTTTCGTTTTCGTTAGGAAGTTGTTTGGGAAAGAATACAGTAGTTCGTACGATACTCCTAATTATTTATGAGCGATTCTCCACTTGTCAGCCTGTTCCCGTGTAAACAAGGCTCTATATATCTCAACATAAACGACCTAAAAATATTCTAAATCTGACAATCCTGGTAACATCTGATTAATTGAATGTTTATCTATCAATTCGTTTAAAATTCATATCTGTTTTCGTTTTCGTTAGGAAGTTGTTTTGGAAAGAATACAGTAGTTCGTATGATACTCCTAATTATTTATGAGCGATTCTCCACTTGTCAGCCTGTTTCCGTGTAAACAAGGCTCTATATATCTCAACATAAACGACCTAAAAATATTCTAAATCTGGCAATCCTGGTAACATCTGATTAATTGAATGTTTATCTATCAATTCGTTTAAGTTTCATATCTGTTTTCGTTTTCGTTAGGAAGTTGTTTTGGAAAGAATGCAGTAGTTCGTATGATACTCCTAATTATTTATGAGCGATTCTCCACTTGTCAGCCTGTTTCCATGTAAACAAGGTTCTCTATATCTCAACATAAACGACCTAAAAATATTCTAAATCCGGCAATCCTGGTAACATCTGATTAATTGAATGTTTATCTATCAATTCGTGTAAGTTTCATATCTGTTTTCGTTTTCGTTAGGAAGTTGTTTTGGAAAGAATGCAGTAGTTCCTATGATACTCCTAATTATTTATGAGCGATTCTCCACTTGTCAGCCTGCTTCCGTGTAAACAAGGCTCTATATATCTCAACATAAACGACCTAAAAATATTCTGAATCTGAAAATCCTGGTACCATCTGATTAATTCAATGTTTCTCTATCAATTCGTGTAAGTTTCATATCTGTTTTCGTTTTTGTTAGGAAGTTGTTTTGGAAAGAATGCAGTAGTTCGTATGATACTCCTAAATATTTTTCGGCGATTCTCCACTAGTAAGTCTTGTTGCCGTGTACACAAGTCTCTATATATCTCAGCATAAACGACCTGACAATTGTCTAAATCTGGAAATCCTGGAAGCTTCTGAATGGGCGAATGTCCCTCTATCCATTGATGTAAGTTTCATATCTGTTTTCGTTTTCGTTAGGAAGTTGTTTTGGATAGAATGCAGTAGTTCGTATGATACTCCTCAATATTTTTCGGCGATTCTCCACTAGTCAGTCTTGTTGCCGTTTACAAAAGGCTCTATATATCTCAACATAAACGACCTAGAAATATTTTTAATCTGGCAATCCTGGTAGCATCTGATTAGATGAATGTTTCTCTATCAATTGTAGTAAGTTTCATATCTGTTCTCGTTTTCGTTAGGAAGTTGTTTTAGAAAGAATGAAGTAGTTCGAATGATACTCCTAATTATTTTTGGGCGATTCTCCACTTGTCTGTCATGTTTCTGTGTACACAAGGCTCAATATATCTCAACATAAACGACCTAAATATATTCTAAATCTGACAATCCTTGAATGTTTCTCTATCAATTCGTGTAAGTTTCATATCTGGTTTCATTTTCGTTAGGAAGGTGTTTTGGAAAGAATGCAGTAGTTCGTATGATACTCCTAAATATTTTTCGGTGATTTTCCACTACTCAGTCTTGTTGCCCTGTACACAAGGCTCTATATATCTCAGCATAAACGACCTGACAATCGTCTAAATCTGGCAATCCTGGAAGCTTCTGAATGGGCGAATGTTCCTCTATCCATTGATGTAAGTTTCATATCTGTTTTCGTTTTCGTTAGGAAGTTGTTTGGGAAAGAATACAGTAGTTCGTACGATACTCCTAATTATTTATGAGCGATTCTCCACTTGTCAGCCTGTTCCCGTGTAAACAAGGCTCTATATATCTCAACATAAACGACCTAAAAATATTCTAAATCTGGCAATCCTGGTAACATCTGATTAATTGAATGTTTATCTATCAATTCGTTTAAAATTCATATCTGTTTTCGTTTTCGTTAGGAAGTTGTTTTGGAAAGAATACAGTAGTTCGTATGATACTCCTAATTATTTATGAGCGATTCTCCACTTGTCAGCCTGTTTCCGTGTAAACAAGGCTCTATATATCTCAACATAAACGACCTAAACATATTCTAAATCTGGCAATCCTGGTAACATCTGATTAATTGAATGTTTATCTATCAATTCGTTTAAGTTTCATATCTGTTTTCGTTGTCGTTAGGAAGTTGTTTTGGAAAGAATGCAGTAGTTCCTATGATACTCCTAATTATTTATGAGCGATTCTCCACTTGTCAGCCTGCTTCCGTGTAAACAAGGCTCTATATATCTCAACATAAACGACCTAAAAATATTCTGAATCTGAAAATCCTGGTACCATCTGATTAATTCAATGTTTCTCTATCAATTCGTGTAAGTTTCATATCTGTTTTTGTTTTTGTTAGGAAGTTGTTTTGGAAAGAATGCAGTAGTTCGTATGATACTCCTAAATATTTTTCGGCGATTCTCCACTAATCAGTCTGGTTGCCGTGTACACAAGGCTCTATATATCTCAGCATAAACGACCTGACAATTGTCTAAATCTGGAAATCCTGGAAGCTTCTGAATGGGCGAATGTCCCTCTATCCATTGATGTAAGTTTCATATCTGTTTTCGTTTTCGTTAGGAAGTTGTTTTGGAAAGAATGCAGTAGTTCGTATGATACTCCTCAATATTTTTCGGCGATTCTCCACTTGTCAGTCTTGTTGCCGTTTACAAAAGGCTCTATATATCTCAACATAAACGACCTAGAAATATTCCAATCTGGCAATCCTGGTAGCATCTGATTAGATGAATGTTTCTCTATCAATTGTAGTAAGTTTCATATCTGTTCTCGTTTTCGTTAGGAAGTTGTTTTAGAAAGAATGAAGTAGTTCGAATGATACTCCTAATTATTTTTGGGCGATTCTCCACTTGTCAGCCTGTTCCCGTGTAAACAAGGCTCTATATATCTCAACATAAACGACCTAAAAATATTCTAAATCTGGCAATCCTGGTAACATCTGATTAATTGAATGTTTATCTATCAATTCGTTTAAGTTTCATATCTGTTTTCGTTTTCGTTAGGAAGTTGTTTTGGAAAGAATGCAGTAGTTCGTATGATACTCCTAATTATTTTTGGGCGATTCTCCACTTGTCAGTCATGTTTCCGTGTAAACAAGGCTCTATATATCTCAACATAAACGACCTAAAAATATTCTAAATCTGGCAATGCTGGTAACATCTGATTAATTACATGTTTCTCTATCAATTCGTGTAAGTTTTATATCTGTTTTCGTTTTCTTTAGGAAGTTGTTTTGGAAACAATGCAGTAGTTCGTATGAAACTCCCAATTAATTTTGGGCGATTCTCCACTTGTCTGTCATGTTGCCGTTTAAAGAAGGCTCCATATATCTCAGCATAAACGACCTGTGAGTTGTCTAAATCTAGCAATCCTGTTGAGATCTGAATGGGCAAATGTCCTTCTATCCATTGATGTAAGTTTCATATCTGTTTTCGTTTTCGTTAGGAAGTTGTTTTGGAAAGAATGCAGTAGTTCGTATGAAACTCCTAATTATTTTTGGGCGATTCTCCACTTGTCTGTCATGTTGCCAAGTAAACAAGGCTCTATATATCTCAACATAAACGACCTGAAAATTGTCTAAATCTGACAGTCCCAGTAGCATCTGAATGGGTGAATGTCCCTCTATCCATTGGTGTAAGTTTCATATCTGTTTTTGTTTTCGTTAGGAAGTTGTTTTGGAAAGAATGCAGTAGTACGTATGATACTCCTCGTTATTTTTGGGCGATTCTCCACTTGTCTGTCATGTTGCCGTTTAAAGAAGGCTCCATATATCTCAGCATAAACGACCTGTGAGTTGTCTAAATCTAGCAATCCTGTTGAGATCTGAATGGGCAAATGTCCTTCTATCCATTGATGTAAGTTTCATATCTGTTTTCGTTTTCGTTAGGAAGTTGTTCTGGAAAGAATGCAGTAGTTGGTATGAAACTCCTAATTATTTTTGGGCGATTCTCCACTTGTCTGTCATGTTGCCGTGTAAACAAGGCTCTATATATCTCAACATAAACAACCTAAAAATATTCAAATCTAGCAATCCTGGTAACATCTGATTATTTGAATGTTTCTCTATCAATTAGTGTAAGTTTCATATGTGTTTTCGTTTTCGTTAGGAAGCTGTTTTGGAAAGAATGCAGTAGTTCGTATGGGACTCCTAAATATTTTTCGGCGATTCTCCACTAGTCAGTCTTGCTGCCGTGTACACAATGCTCTATATATCTCAGCATAAACGACCTGACAAATGTCTAAATCTGGCAATCCTGGTAGCTTGTGAATGGGCGAATGTCCCTCTATCCATTGATGTAAGTTTCATAGCTGTTTTTGTTTTCGTTAGGAAGTTTTTTTTTGAAAGAATGCAGTAGTTCGTAGGATACTTCTAAATATTTGTCGGCGATTCTCCACTGGTCAGTCTTGTTGCCGTTTACAAAAGGCTTTATATATCTCAACATAAACGACCTAAAAATATTCTAAATCTGGCAATCCTGGTAACATCTGATTAATTGAATGTTTATTTATCAATTGTAGTAAGTTTCATATCTGTTCTCGTTTTCGTTAGGAAGTTGTTTTAGAAAGAATGAAGTAGTTCGTATGATACTCCTAATTATTTTTGGGCGATTCTCCACTAGTCAGTCATGTTGCCGTTTAAAGAAGGCTCCATATATCTCAGCATAAACGACCTGTGAGTTGTCTAAATCTAACAATCCTGTTGAGATCTGAATGGGCAAATGTCCTTCTATCCATTGATGTAAGTTTCATATCTGTTTTTGTTTTCGTTAGGAAGTTGTTTTGGAAAGAATGCAGTAGTTCGTATGAAACTCCTAATTATTTTTGGGCGATTCTCCACTTGTCCGTCATGTTGTCGTCTAAACAAGGTTCTCTATATCTCAACATAAATGACCTGAGAAATTGTCTAAATCTGACAGTCCTGGTAGCATCTGAATGGGTGAATGTCCCTCTATCCATTGGTGTAAGTTTCATATCTGTAATTGTTTTCGTTAGGAAGTTGTTTTGAAAAGAATGCAGTAGTTCGTATGATACTCCTAAATATTTTACGGCGATTCTCCACTAGTCAGTCTTGTTGCCGTGTACACAAGGCTCTATATATCTCAGCATAAACGACCTGACAATTGTCTAAATCTGGCAATCCTGGAAGTTTCTGAATGGGCGAATGCCCCTCTATCCATTCATGTAAGTTTCATATCTGTTTTTGTTTTCGTTAGGAAGTTGTTTTGGAAAGAATGCAGTAGTTCGTATGAAACTCCTAATTATTTTTGGGCGATTCTCCACTTGTCTGTCATGTTGCCGTGTAAACAAGGTTCCCTATATCTCAACATAAACGACCTGAAAATTGTCTAAATCTGACAGTCCCAGTAGCATCTGAATAAGTGAATGTCCCTCTATCCATTGGTGTAAGTTTCATATCTGTTTTCGTTTTCGTTAGGAAGTTGTTTTGGAAAGAATGCAGTAGTACGTATGATACTCCTCGTTATTTTTGAGCGATTCTCCACTTGTCTGTCATGTTGCCGTTTAAAGAAGGCTCCATATATCTCAGCATAAACGACCTGTGAGTTGTCTAAATCTAGCAATCCTGTTGAGATCTGAATGGGCAAATGTCCTTCTATCCATTGATGTAAGTTTCATATCTGTTTTCGTTTTCGTTAGGAAGTTGTTTTAGAAAGAACGAAGTAGTTCGTATGATACTCCTAATTATTTTTGGGCGATTCTCCACTTGTCTGTCATGTTTCTGTGTAAACAAAGCTCTATATATCTCAACATAAACGACTTAAAAATATTCTAAATCTGACAATCCTGGTAACATCTGATTAATAGAATGTTTCTCTATCAATTCGTGTAAGTTTCATATCTGGTTTCGTTTTCGTTAGGAGGGTGTTTTGGAAAGAATGCAGTAGTTCGTATGATACTCCTAAATATTTTTCGGCGATTCTCCACTAGTCAGTCTTGTTGCCGTGTACACAAGGCTCTATATATCTCAGCATAAACGACCTGACAATTGTCTAAATCTGACAATCCTGGTAGCTTCTGAATGGGTGAATGTCCCTCTATCCATTCATGTAAGTTTCATATCTGTTTTCGTTTTTGTTAGGAAGTTGTTTTGGGAAGAATGCAGTAGTTCGTATGATACTCCTCAATATTTTTCGGCAATTCTCCATATCTGTTTGATATCTGTTTTCGTTTTCGTTAGGAAGTTGTTTTGGAAAGAATGCAGTAGTTCGTATGAAACTCCTAATTATTTTTGGGCGATTCTCCACTTGTCTGTCATGTTGCCGTGTAAACAAGGCTCTATATATCTCAACATAAACGACCTAAAAATATTCTAAATCTGACAATCGTGGTAACATCTGATTAATTGAATGTTTATCTATCAATTCGTTTAAGTTTCATATCTGTTTTCGTTTTCGTTAGGAAGTTGTTTTGGAAAGAATGCAGTAGTTCGTATGATACTCCTAATTATTTTTGGGCGATTCTCCACTTGTCAGTCATGTTTCCGTGTAAACAAGGCTCTATATATCTCAACATAAACGACCTAAAAATATTCTAAATCTGGCAATGCTGGTAACATCTGATTAATTGCGTGTTTCTCTATCAATTCGTGTAAGTTTCATATGTGTTTTTTTTTCGTTAGGAAGTTGTTTTGGAAAGAATGCAGTAGTTCGTGTGATACTCCTAATTATTTTTGGGCGATTCTCCACTAGTCAGTCTTGTTGCCGTGTACACAAGGCTCTATATATCTCAGCATAAACGACCTGACAATTGTCTAAATCTGGCAATCCTGGTAGCTTGTGAATGGGCGAATGTCCCTCTATCCATTCATGTAAGTTTCATATCTGTTTTCGTTTTCGTTAGGAAGTTGTTTTGGAAAGAATGCAGTATTCGTATGAAACTCCTAATTATTTTTGGGCGATTCTCCACTTGTCTGTCATGTTGCCATGTAAACAAGGTTCCCTATATCTCAACATAAACGACCTGAAAATTGTCTAAATCTGACAGTCCCAGTAGCATCTGAATGGGTGAATGTCCCTCTATCAATTGGTGTAAGTTTCATATCTGTTTTCGTTTTCGTTAGGAAGTTGTTTTGGAAAGAATGCAGTAGTACGTATGATACTCCTCGTTATTTTTGAGCGATTCTCCACTTGTCTGTCATGTTGCCGTTTAAAGAAGGCTCCATATATCTCAGCATAAACGACCTGACAATTGTCTAAATCTGGCAATCCTGGTAGCTTCTGAATGGGCGAATGTCCCTCTATCCATTCATGTAAGTTTCATATCTGTTTTCGTTTTTGTTAGGAAGTTTTTGTGGAAAGAATGCAGTAGTACGTATGATACTCCTCGTTATTTTTGAGCGATTCTCCACTTGTCTGTCATGTTGCCGTTTAAAGAAGGCTCCATATATCTCAGCATAAACGACCTGTGAGTTGTTTAAATCTAGCAATCCTGTTGAGATCTGAATGGGCAAATGTCTTTCTATCCATTGATGTAAGTTTCATATCTGTTTTCGTTTTTGTTAGGAAGTTGTTTTGGAAAGAATGCAGTAGTTCGTATGATACTCCTAAATATTTTTCGGCGATTCTCCACTGGTCAGTCTTGTTGCCGTTTACAAAAGGCTCTATATATCTCAACATAAACGACCTAAAAATATTCTAAATCTGACAATCGTGGTAACATCTGATTAATTGAGTTTTTATCTATCAATTCGTGTAAGTTTCATACTTGTTTTTGTTTTCGTTAGGAAGTTGTTTTGGAAAGAATGCAGTAGTTCGTATGATACTTCTAATTATTTTTGGGCGATTCTCCACTTGTCAGTCATGTTTCCGTGTAAACAAGGCTCTATATATCTCAACATAAACGACCTAAAAATATTTTAAATCTGGCAATGCTTGTAACATCTGATTAATTGCATGTTTCTCTATCAATTCGTGTAAGTTTCATATCTGTTTTTGTTTTCGTTAGGAAGTTGTTTTGAAAAGAATGCAGTAGTTCGTATGATACTCCTCAATATTTCTCTGCGATTCTCCACTAGTCAGTCTTGTTGCCGTGTACACAAGGCTCTATAAATCTCAGCATAAACGACCTGACAATTGTCTAAATCTGGCAATCCTGGTAGGATGTGAATGGGCGAATGTCCCTCTATCCATTCATGTAAGTTTCATATCTGTTTTCGTTTTTTTTAGGAAGTTGTTTTGGAAAGAATGCAGTAGTTCGTATGAAACTCCTAATTATTTTTGGGCGATTCTCCACTTGTCCGTCATGTTGTCGTCTAAACAAGGTTCTCTATATCTCAACATAAATGACCTGAGAAATTGTCTAAATCTGACAGTCCTGGTAGCATCTGAATGGGTGAATGTCCCTCTATCCATTGGTGTAAGTTTCATATCTGTAATTGTTTTCGTTAGGAAGTTGTTTTGAAAAGAATGCAGTAGTTCGTATGATACTCCTAAATATTTTTCGGCGATTCTCCACTAGTCAGTCTTGTTGCCGTGTACACAAGGCTCTATATATCTCAGCATAAACGACCTGACAATTGTCTAAATCTGGCAATCCTGGCAGCTTGTGAATGGGCGAATGCCCCTCTATCCATTCATGTAAGTTTCATATCTGTTTTTGTTTTCGTTAGGAAGTTGTTTTGGAAAGAATGCAGTAGTTCGTATGAAACTCCTAATTATTTTTGGGCGATTCTCCACTTGTCTGTCATGTTGCCGTGTAAACAAGGTTCCCTATATCTCAACATAAACGACCTGAAAATTGTCTAAATCTGACAGTCCCAGTAGCATCTGAATGGGTGAATGTCCCTCTATCCATTGGTGTAAGTTTCATATCTATTTTTGTTTTCGTTAGGAAGTTGTTTTGGAAAGAATGCAGTAGTACGTATGATACTCCTCGTTATTTTTGAGCGATTCTCCACTTGTCTGTCATGTTGCCGTTTAAAGAAGGCTCCATATATCTCAGCATAAACGACCTGTGAGTTGTCTAAATCTAGCAATCCTGTTGAGATCTGAATGGGCAAATGTCCTTCTATCCATTGATGTAAGTTTCATATCTGTTTTCGTTTTCGTTAGGAAGTTGTTTTGGAAAGAATGCAGTAGTTCGTATGAAACTCCTAAATATTTTTCGGCGATTCTCCACTAGTCAGTCATGTTGCCGTTTAAAGAAGGCTCCATATATCTCAGCATAAACGACCTGTGAGTTGTCTAAATCTTGCAATCCTGTTGAGATCTGAATGGGCAAATGTCCTTCTATCCATTGATGTAAGTTTCATATCTGTTTTCGTTTTCGTTAGGAAGTTGTTTTGGAAAGAATGCAGTAGTTCGTATGATACTCCTAAATATTTTTCGGCGATTCTCCACTAGTCAGTCTTGTTGCCGTTTACAAAAGGCTCTATATATCTCAACATAAACGACCTAAAAATATTCTAAATCTGACAATCGTGGTAACATCTGATTAATTGAGTTTTTATCTATCAATTCGTGTAAGTTTCATATCTGTTTTCCTTTTCGTTAGGAAGTTGTTTTGGAAAGAATGCAGTAGTTCGTATGATACTTCTAATTATTTTTGGGCGATTCTCCACTTGTCAGTCATGTTTCCGTGTAAACAAGGCTCTATATATCTCAACATAAACGACCTAAAAATATTTTAAATCTGGCAATGCTTGTAACATCTGATTAATTGCATGTTTCTCTATCAATTCGTGTAAGTTTCATATCTATTTTTGTTTTCGTTAGGAAGTTGTTTTGAAAAGAATGCAGTAGTACGTATGATACTCCTCAATATTTCTCTGCGATTCTCCACTAGTCAGTCTTGTTGCCGTGTACACAAGGCTCTATAAATCTCAGCATAAACGACCTGACAATTGTCTAAATCTGGCAATCCTGGTAGGATGTGAATGGGCGAATGTCCCTCTATCCATTCATGTAAGTTTCATATCTGTTTTCGTTTTTGTTAGGAAGTTGTTTTGGAAAGAATGCAGTAGTTCGTATGAAACTCCTAATTATTTTTGGGCGATTCTCCACTTGTCAGTCATGTTTCCGTGTAAACAAGGCTCTATATATCTCAACATAAACGACCTAAAAATATTCTAAATCTGGCAATGCTTGTAACATCTGATTAATTGCATGTTTCTCTATCAATTCGTGTAAGTTTCATATCTGTTTTTGTTTTCGTTAGGAAGTTGTTTTGAAAAGAATGCAGTAGTTCGTATGATACTCCTCAATATTTCTCGGCGATTCTCCACTAGTCAGTCTTGTTGCCGTGTACACAAGGCTCTATATATCTCAGCATAAACGACCTGACAATTGTCTAAATCTGGCAATCCTGGTAGCTTCTGAATGGGCGAATGTCCCTCTATCCATTCATGTAAGTTTCATATCTGTTTTCCTTTTTGTTAGGAAGTTGTTTTGGAAAGAATGCAGTAGTTCGTAAGAAACTCCTTATTATTTTTCGGCGATTCTCCACTTGTCTGTCATGTTGCCGTGTAAACAAGGTTCTCTATATCTCAACATAAACGACCTGAAAATTGTCTAAATCTGACAGTCCCAGTAGCATCTGAATGGGTGAATGTCCCTTTATCCATTGGTGTAAGTTTCATATCTGTTTTTGTTTTCGTTAGGAAGTTGTTTTGGAAAGAATACAGTAGTACGTATGAAACTCCTCGTTATTTTTGAGCGATTCTCCACTTGTCTGTCATGTTGCCGTTTAAAGAAGGCTCCATATATCTCAACATAAACGACCTGTGAGTTGTCTAAATCTAGCAATCCTGTTGAGATCTGAATGGGCAAATGTCCTTCTATCCATTGATGTAAGTTTCATATCTGTTTTCGTTTTCGTTAGAAAGATGTTTTGGAAAGAATGCAGTAGTTCGTATGAAACTCCTAATTATTTTTGGGCGATTCTCCACTTGTCTGTCATGTTGCCGTGTAAACAAGGTTCCCTATATCTCAACATAAACGACCTGAAAATTGTGTAAATCTGAGAGTCCCAGTAGCATCTGAATGGGTGAATGTCCCTCTATCCATTGGTGTAAGTTTCATACTTGTTTTTGTTTTCGTTAGGAAGTTGTTTTGGAAAGAATGCAGTAGTTCGTATGAAACTCCTTATTATTTTTGGGCGATCCTCCACTTGTCTGTCATGTTGCCGTGTAAACAAGGCTCTATATATCTCAACATAAACGACCTAAAAATATTCTAAA
>NC_141783.1:4277577-4322812 GCF_054643075.1 Acanthaster planci | reverse complement strand
AGGACATTTTCCCATTCAGATCTCAACAGGCTTGCTAGATTTAGACAACTCACAGGTCGTTTTTGCTGAGATATATGGAGCCTTCTTTAAACGGCAACATGACAGACAAGTGGAGAATCGCCCAAAAATAATTAGGAGTACCATACGAACTACTTGATTCTTTCTAAAACAACTTCCTAGCGAAACTGAGACCAGCTATGAAACTTCCTACAATTGATAGAGAAACATTCAATTAATCAGATGCTACCAGGATTGCCAGATTTGAATATTTCTAGGTCGTTTATATTGAGATATATAGAGCCTTTTGTAAACGGCAACAAGACTGACTAGTGGAGAATCGCCGAAAAATATTTAGGAGTATCATACGAACTACTGCATTATTTCCAAAACAACTTCCTAACGAAAACGAAAACAGATATGAAACTTACATCAATGGATAGAGGGACATTCGCCCATTCAGAAGCTACCAGGATTGCCAGATTTAGACAATTGTCAGGTCGTTTATGCTGAGATATATAGAGCCTTGTGTACACAGCAGCTAGACTGACTAGTGGAGAATCGCCGAAAAATATTTAGGAGTCAAATACGAACTACTGCATTCTTTCCAAAACAACTTCCTAACAAAAACGAAAACAGATTATGAAACTTACACCAATGGATAGAAAAACATTCAATTAATCAGATGTTACCAGGATTGCCAGATTTAGAATATTTTCAGGTCGTTTATGTTGAGATATATAGAGCCTTGTTTACACGGCAACATGACAGACAAGTGGAGAATCGCCCAAAAATAATTAGGAGTATCATACGAACCACTTCATTCTTTCTAAAACAACTTCCTAACGAAAACGAGAACAGAGATGAAACTTACACCAATGGATAGAGGGACATTCACCTATTCAGATGCTACTGGGACTGTCAGATTTAGACAATTTTCAGGTCGTTTATGTTGAGATATAGAGAACCTTGTTTACACGGCATACATGACAGACAAGTGGAGAATCGCCCAAAAATAATGAGGAGTATCATACCTACTACTGCATTCTTTCCAAAACAACTTCCTTACGAAAACAGATATGAAACTTACACCAATGGATAGAGGGACATTCACCCATTCAGAAGCTTCCAGGATTGCCAGATTTAGACAATTGTCAGGTCGTTTATGCTGAGATATATAGAGCCTTGTGAACACGGCAACAAGACTGACTAGTGGAGAATCGCCGAAAAATATTTAGGAGTATCATACGAACTACTGCAATCTTTCCAAAACAACTTCCTAACGAAAACGAAAACAGATATGAAACTTAAACAAATTGATAGATAAACATTCAATTAATCAGATGTTACCAGGATTGCCAGATTTGAATATTGTTAGGTCGTTTATGTTGAGATATAGAGAACCTTTTTTACACGGCAACAAAACTGACTAGTGGAGAATCGCCGAAAAATATTGAGAAGTATCATACGAACTACTGCATTCTTTTCAAAACAACTTTCTAACGAAAACGAAAACAGATATGAAACTTACACGAATTGATAGAGGGACATTCGCCCATTCAGAAGCTACCAGGATTGCCAGATTTAGACAATTGTCAGGTCATTTATGCTGATATATAGAGCCTTGTGTACACGGCAACAAGACTGACTAGTGGAGAATCGCCGAAAAATATTGAGGAGTATCATACGAACTAATGCATTCTTTCCAAAACAACTTCCTAACGAAAACAGATATGAAACTTACACGAATTGATAGAGAAACATGTAATTAATCAGATGTTACCAGCATTGCCAGATTTAGAATATTTTTAGGTCGTTTATGTTGAGATATATAGAGCCTTGTTTACACAGAAACATGACTGACAAGTGGAGAATCGCCCAAAAATAATTAGGAGTATCATACGAACTACTGCATTCTTTCCAAAACAACTTCCTAACGAAAACGAAAACAGATATGAAACTTAAACGAATTGATAGATAAACATTCAATTAATCAGATGTTACCAGAATTGCCAGATTTGGAATATTTTTAGGTCGTTTATGTTGAGATATATAGAGCCTTGTTTACACGGAAACAGGCTGACAAGTGGAGAATCGCTCATAAATAATTAGGAGTATCATACGAACTACTGTATTCTTTCCAAAACAACTTCCTAACGAAAACGAAAACAGATATGAAACTCAATCGAATTGATAGATAAACATTCAATTAATCAGATGTTACCAGAATTGCCAGATTTAGAATATTTTTAGGTCGTTTATGTTGAGATATATAGAGCCTTGTTTACACGGAAACAGGCAGACAAGTGGAGAATCGCTCATAAATAATTAGGAGTATCATACGAACTACTGTATTCTTTCCAAAACAACTTCCTAACGAAAACGAAAACAGATATGAAACTTACATGATTGGATTTGAGGAACATTTCCGCCAATTCAGAAGCTTCCAGGATTGCCAGATTTAGACAATTGTCAGGTCGTTTATGCTGAGATATACAGAGCCTTGTGTACACGGCAACAAGACTAGCTAGTGGAGAATCGCCGAAAAATATTTAGGAGTATCATACGAACTACTGCATTCTTTCCAAAACAACTTCCTAACGAAAACGAGAACAGATATGAAACTTACTACAATTGATAGATAAACATTCAATTAATCAGATGCTACCAGGATTGCCAGATTTGAATATTTCTAGGTCGTTTATATTGAGATATATAGAGCCTTGTTTACACGGAAACAGGGTGACAAGTGGAGAATCGCTCATAAATAATTAGGAGTATCATACAAACTACTATATTCTTTCCAAAACAACTTCCTAACGAAAACGAAAACAGATATGAAACTTACATCAATGGATAGAGGAACATTCGCCAATTCAGAAGCTTCCAGGATTGCCAGATTTAGACAATTGTCAGGTCGTTTATGCTGAGATATACAGAGCCTTGTGTACACGGCAACAAGACTGACTAGTGGAGAATCGCCGAAAAATATTTAGGAGTATCATACGAACTACTGCATTCTTTCCAAAACAACTTCCTAACGAAAACAAAAACAGATATGAAACTTACATTAGTGGATAGAAGGACATTTTTCCCATTCAGATCTCAACAGGCTTGCTATATTTAGACAACTTACAGGTCGTTTATGCTGAGATATATGGAGCCTTCTTTAAACGCAACATGACAGACAAGTGGAGAATCGCCCAAAAAATAATTAGGAGTATCATACAAACTACTTCATTCTTTCTAAAACAACTTCCTAGCGAAAACGAGAACAGATATGAAACTTACTACAATTGATAGAGAAACATTCAATTAATCAGATGCTACCAGGATTGCCAGATTTGAATATTTCTAGGTCGTTTATATTGAGATATATAGAGCCTTTTGTAAACGGCAACAAGACTGACTAGTGGAGAATCGCCGAAAAATATTTAGGAGTATCATACGAACTACTGCATTATTTCCAAAACAACTTCTAACGAAAATGAAAACAGCTATGAATCTTACATCAATGGATAGAGGGACATTCGCCCATTCAGAAGCTACCAGGATTGCCAGATTTAGACAATTGTCAGGTCGTTTATGCTGAGATATATAGAGCCTTGTGTACACAGCAGCTAGACTGACTAGTGGAGAATCGCCGAAAAATATTTAGGAGTCAAATACGAACTACTGCATTCTTTCCAAAACAACTTCCTAACAAAAACGAAAACAGATATGAAACTTACACCAATGGATAGAAAAACATTCAATTAATCAGATGTTACCAGGATTGCCAGATTTAGAATATTTTCAGGTCGTTTATGTTGAGATATATAGAGCCTTGTTTACACGGCAACATGACAGACAAGTGGAGAATCGCCCAAAAATAATTAGGAGTATCATACGAACCACTTCATTTCTTTCTAAAACAACTTCCTAACGAAAACGAGAACAGAGATGAAACTTACACCAATGGATAGAGGGACATTCACCTATTCAGATGCTACCAGGACTGTCAGATTTAGACAATTTTCAGGTCGTTTATGTTGAGATATAGAGAACCTTGTTTACACGGCAACATGACAGACAAGTGGAGAATCGCCCAAAAATAATGAGGAGTATCATACCTACTACTGCATTCTTTCCAAAACAACTTCCTTACGAAAACAGATATGAAACTTACACCAATGGATAGAGGGACATTCACCCATTCAGAAGCTTCCAGGATTGCCAGATTTAGACAATTGTCAGGTCGTTTATGCTGAGATATATAGAGCCTTGTGAACACGGCAACAAGACTGACTAGTGGAGAATCGCCGAAAAATATTTAGGAGTATCATACGAACTACTGCAATCTTTCCAAAACAACTTCCTAACGAAAACGAAAACAGATATGAAACTTAAACGAATTGATAGATAAACATTCAATTAATCAGATGTTACCAGAATTGCCAGATTTAGAATATTTTTAGGTCGTTTATGTTGAGATATATAGAGCCTTGTTTACACGGCAACAAGACTGACTAGTGGAGAATCGCCGCAAAATATTTAGGAGTATCATACGAACTACTGCATTCTTTCCAAAACAACTTCCTAACGAAAACAAAAACAGATATGAAACTTACATTAGTGGATAGAAGGACATTTTCCCATTCAGATCTCAACAGGCTTGCTAGATTTAGACAACTCACAGGTCGTTTATGCTGAGATATATGGAGCCTTCTTTAAACGGCAACATGACAGACAAGTGGAGAATCGCCCAAAAATAATTAGGAGTACCATACGAACTACTTCATTCTTTCTAAAACAACTTCCTAGCGAAAACGAGAACAGATATGAAACTTACTACAATTGATAGAGAAACATTCAATTAATCAGATGCTACCAGGATTGCCAGATTTGAATATTTCTAGGTCGTTTATATTGAGATATATAGAGCCTTTTGTAAACGGCAACAAGACTGACTAGTGGAGAATCGCCGAAAAATATTTAGGAGTATCATACGAACTACTGCATTATTTCCAAAACAACTTCCTAACGAAAACGAAAACAGATATGAAACTTACATCAATGGATAGAGGGACATTCGCCCATTCAGAAGCTACCAGGATTGCCAGATTTAGACAATTGTCAGGTCGTTTATGCTGAGATATATAGAGCCTTGTGTACACAGCAGCTAGACTGACTAGTGGAGAATCGCCGAAAAATATTTAGGAGTCAAATACGAACTACTGCATTCTTTCCAAAACAACTTCCTAACAAAAACGAAAACAGATATGAAACTTACACCAATGGATAGAAAAACATTCAATTAATCAGATGTTACCAGGATTGCCAGATTTAGAATATTTTCAGGTCGTTTATGTTGAGATATATAGAGCCTTGTTTACACGGCAACATGACAGACAAGTGGAGAATCGCCCAAAAATAATTAGGAGTATCATACGAACTACTTCATTCTTTCTAAAACAACTTCCTAACGAAAACGAGAACAGAGATGAAACTTACACCAATGGATAGAGGGACATTCACCTATTCAGATGCTACTGGGACTGTCAGATTTAGACAATTTTCAGGTCGTTTATGTTGAGATATAGAGAACCTTGTTTACACGGCAACATGACAGACAAGTGGAGAATCGCCCAAAAATAATGAGGAGTATCATACCTACTACTGCATTCTTTCCAAAACAACTTCCTTACGAAAACAGATATGAAACTTACACCAATGGATAGAGGGACATTCACCCATTCAGAAGCTTCCAGGATTGCCAGATTTAGACAATTGTCAGGTCGTTTATGCTGAGATATATAGAGCCTTGTGAACACGGCAACAAGACTGACTAGTGGAGAATCGCCGAAAAATATTTAGGAGTATCATACGAACTACTGCAATCTTTCCAAAACAACTTCCTAACGAAAACGAAAACAGATATGAAACTTAAACAAATTGATAGATAAACATTCAATTAATCAGATGTTACCAGGATTGCCAGATTTGAATATTGTTAGGTCGTTTATGTTGAGATATATAGAGCCTTTTGTAAACGGCAACAAAACTGACTAGTGGAGAATCGCCGAAAAATATTTAGGAGTATCATACGAACTACTGCATTCTTTCCAAAACAACTTCCTAACGAAAACGAAAACAGATATGAAACTTACATCAATGGATAGAGGGACATTCGCCCATTCAGAAACTACCAGGATTGCCAGATTTAGACAATTGTCAGGTCGTTTATGCTGAGATATATAGAGCCTTGTGTACACGGCAACAAGACTGACTAATGGAGAATTGCCGAAAAATATTTAGGAGTCAAATACGAACTACTGCATTCTTTCCAAAACAACATCCTAACAAAAAAGAAAACAGATATGAAACTTACAAGAATTGATAGAGAAACATTCAATTAATCAGATGTTACCAGCATTGCCAGATTTAGAATATTTTTAGGTCGTTTATGTTGAGATATATAGAGCCTTGTTTACACAGAAACATCACTGACAAGTGGAGAATCGCCCAAAAATAATTAAGAGTATCATACGAACTACAGCATTCTTTCCAAAACAACTTCCTAACGAAAACGAAAACAGATATGAAACTTAAACAAATTGATAGATAAACATTCAATTAATCAGATGTTACCAGAAATGCCAGATTTGGAATATTTTTAGGTCGTTTATGTTGAGATATATAGAGCCTTGTTTACACGGAAACAGGCTGACAAGTGGAGAATCGCTCATAAATAATTAGGAGTATCATACGAACTACTGTATTCTTTCCAAAACAACTTCCTAAAGAAAACGAAAACAGATATGAAACTCAATCGAATTGATAGATAAACATTCAATTAATCAGATGTTACCAGAATTGCCAGATTTAGAATATTTTTAGGTCGTTTATGTTGAGATATATAGAGCCTTGTTTACACGGAAACAGGCAGACAAGTGGAGAATCGCTCATAAATAATTAGGAGTATCATACGAACTACTGTATTCTTTCCAAAACAACTTCCTAACGAAAACGAAAACAGATATGAAACTTACATGAATGGATAGAGGAACATTTCGCCAATTCAGAAGCTTCCAGGATTGCCAGATTTAGACAATTGTCAGGTCGTTTATGCTGAGATATACAGAGCCTTGTGTACACGGCAACAAGACTAGCTAGTGGAGAATCGCCGAAAAATATTTAGGAGTATCATACGAACTACTGCATTCTTTCCAAAACAACTTCCTAACGAAAACGAGAACAGATATGAAACTTACTACAATTGATAGATAAACATTCAATTAATCAGATGCTACCAGGATTGCCAGATTTGAATATTTCTAGGTCGTTTATATTGAGATATATAAAGCCTTGTTTACACGGAAACAGGGTGACAAGTGGAGAATCGCTCATAAATAATTAGGAGTATCATACAAACTACTATATTCTTTCCAAAACAACTTCCTAACGAAAACGAAAACAGATATGAAACTTACATCAATGGATAGAGGAACATTCGCCAATTCAGAAGCTTCCAGGATTGCCAGATTTAGACAATTGTCAGGTCGTTTATGCTGAGATATACAGAGCCTTGTGTACACGGCAACAAGACTGACTAGTGGAGAATCGCCGAAAAATATTTAGGAGTATCATACGAACTACTGCATTCTTTCCAAAACAACTTCCTAACGAAAACAAAAACAGATATGAAACTTACATTAGTGGATAGAAGGACATTTTCCCATTCAGATCTCAACAGGCTTGCTATATTTAGACAACTTACAGGTCGTTTATGCTGAGATATATGGAGCCTTCTTTAAACGGCAACATGACAGACAAGTGGAGAATCGCCCAAAAATAATTAGGAGTATCATACAAACTACTTCATTCTTTCTAAAACAACTTCCTAACGAAAACGAGAACAGATATGAAACTTACTACAATTGATAGAGAAACATTCAATTAATCAGATGCTACCAGGATTGCCAGATTTGAATATTTCTAGGTCGTTTATATTGAGATATATAGAGCCTTTTGTAAACGGCAACAAGACTGACTAGTGGAGAATCGCCGAAAAATATTTAGGAGTATCATACGAACTACTGCATTATTTCCAAAACAACTTCCTAACGAAAATGAAAACAGATATGAAACTTACATCAATGGATAGAGGGACATTCGCCCATTCAGAAGCTACCAGGATTGCCAGATTTAGACAATTGTCAGGTCGTTTATGCTGAGATATATAGAGCCTTGTGTACACAGCAGCTAGACTGACTAGTGGAGAATCGCCGAAAAATATTTAGGAGTCAAATACGAACTACTGCATTCTTTCCAAAACAACTTCCTAACAAAAACGAAAACAGATATGAAACTTACACCAATGGATAGAAAAACATTCAATTAATCAGATGTTACCAGGATTGCCAGATTTAGAATATTTTCAGGTCGTTTATGTTGAGATATATAGAGCCTTGTTTACACGGCAACATGACAGACAAGTGGAGAATCGCCCAAAAATAATTAGGAGTATCATACGAACTACTTCATTCTTTCTAAAACAACTTCCTAACGAAAACGAGAACAGAGATGAAACTTACACCAATGGATAGAGGGACATTCACCTATTCAGATGCTACTGGGACTGTCAGATTTAGACAATTTTCAGGTCGTTTATGTTGAGATATAGAGAACCTTGTTTACACGGCAACATGACAGACAAGTGGAGAATCGCCCAAAAATAATGAGGAGTATCATACCTACTACTGCATTCTTTCCAAAACAACTTCCTTACGAAAACAGATATGAAACTTACACCAATGGATAGAGGGACATTCACCCATTCAGAAGCTTCCAGGATTGCCAGATTTAGACAATTGTCAGGTCGTTTATGCTGAGATATATAGAGCCTTGTGAACACGGCAACAAGACTGACTAGTGGAGAATCGCCGAAAAATATTTAGGAGTATCATACGAACTACTGCAATCTTTCCAAAACAACTTCCTAACGAAAACGAAAACAGATATGAAACTTAAACAAATTGATAGATAAACATTCAATTAATCAGATGTTACCAGGATTGCCAGATTTGAATATTGTTAGGTCGTTTATGTTGAGATATATAGAGCCTTTTGTAAACGGCAACAAAACTGACTAGTGGAGAATCGCCGAAAAATATTTAGGAGTATCATACGAACTACTGCATTCTTTCCAAAACAACTTCCTAACGAAAACGAAAACAGATATGAAACTTAAACAAATTGATAGATAAACATTCAATTAATCAGATGTTACCAGGATTGCCAGATTTGGAATATTTTTAGGTCGTTTATGTTGAGATATATAGAGCCTTGTTTACACGGAAACAGGCTGACAAGTGGAGAATCGCTCATAAATAATTAGGAGTATCATACGAACTACTGTATTCTTTCCAAAACAACTTCCTAACGAAAACGAAAACAGATATGAAACTCAATCGAATTGATAGATAAACATTCAATTAATCAGATGTTACCAGGATTGCCAGATTTAGAATATTTTTAGGTCGTTTATGTTGAGATATATAGAGCCTTGTTTACACGGAAACAGGCTGACAAGTGGAGAATCGCTCATAAATAATTAGGAGTATCATACGAACTACTGCATTCTTTCCAAAACAACTTCCTAACGAAAACGAAAACAGATATGAAACTTACATCAATGGATAGAAGGACATTTGCCCATTCAGATCTCAACAGGATTGCTAGATTTAGACAACTCACAGGTCGTTTATGCTGAGATATATGGAGCCTTCTTTAAACGGCAACATGACAGACAAGTGGAGAATCGCCCAAAAATAACGAGGAGTATCATACGTACTACTGCATTCTTTCCAAAACAACTTCCTAACGAAAACAAAAACAGATATGAAACTTACACCAATGGATAGAAGGACATTTACTCATTCAGATGCTACTGGGACTGTCATATTTAGACAATTTTCAGGTCGTTTATGTTGAGATATAGGGAACCTTGTTTACACGGCATTATGACAGACAAGTGGAGAATCGCCCAAAATTAATTGGGAGTTTCATACGAACTACTGCATTCTTTCCAAAACAACTTCCTAACGAAAACGAAAACAGATATGAAACTTACATCAATGGATAGAGGGACATTCGCCCATTCAGAAGCTACCACGATTGTCAGATTTAGACAATTGTCAGGTCGTTTATGATGAGATATATAGAGCCTTGTTTACACAGAAACATCACTGACAAGTGGAGAATCGCCCAAAAATAATTAGGAGTATCACACGAACTACAGCATTCTTTCCAAAACAACTTCCTAACGAAAACGAAAACAGATATGAAACTTAAACAAATTGATAGATAAACATTCAATTAATCAGATGTTACCAGAAATGCCAGATTTGGAATATTTTTAGGTCGTTTATGTTGAGATATATAGAGCCTTGTTTACACGGAAACAGGCTGACAAGTGGAGAATCGCTCATAAATATTTAGGAGTATCATACGAACTACTGCATTCTTTCCAAAACAACTTCCTAACGAAAACGAAAACAGATATGAAACTCAATCGAATTGATAGATAAACATTCAATTAATCAGATGTTACCAGAATTGCCAGATTTAGAATATTTTTAGGTCGTTTATGTTGAGATATATAGAGCCTTGTTTACACGGAAACAGGCAGACAAGTGGAGAATCGCTCATAAATAATTAGGAGTATCATACGAACTACTGTATTCTTTCCAAAACAACTTCCTAACGAAAACGAAAACAGATATGAAACTTACATGAATGGATAGAGGAACATTTCGCCAATTCAGTAGCTTCCAGGATTGCCAGATTTAGACAATTGTCAGGTCGTTTATGCTGAGATATACAGAGCCTTGTGTACACGGCAACAAGACTAGCTAGTGGAGAATCGCCGAAAAATATTTAGGAGTATCATACGAACTACTGCATTCTTTCCAAAACAACTTCCTAACGAAAACGAGAACAGATATGAAACTTACTACAATTGATAGAGAAACATTCAATTAATCAGATGTTACCAGGATTGCCAGATTTAGAATATTTTTAGGTCGTTTATGTTGAGATATATAGAGCCTTGTTTACACGGAAACAGGGTGACAAGTGGAGAATCGCTCATAAATAATTAGGAGTATCATACGAACTACTGTATTCTTTCCAAAACAACTTCCTAACGAAAACGAAAACAGATATGAAACTTACATCAATGGATAGAGGAACATTCGCCAATTCAGAAGCTTCCAGGATTGCCAGATTTAGACAATTGTCAGGTCGTTTATGCTGAGATATACAGAGCCTTGTGTACACGGCAACAAGACTGACTAGTGGAGAATCGCCGAAAAATATTTAGGAGTATCATACGAACTACTGCATTCTTTCCAAAACAACTTCCTAACGAAAACAAAAACAGATATGAAACTTACATTAGTGGATAGAAGGACATTTTCCCATTCAGATCTCAACAGGCTTGCTAGATTTAGACAACTCACAGGTCGTTTATGCTGAGATATATGGAGCCTTCTTTAAACGGCAACATGACAGACAAGTGGAGAATCGCCCAAAAATAATTAGGAGTATCATACAAACTACTTCATTCTTTCTAAAAAAACTTCCTAACGCAAACGAGAACAGATATGAAACTTACTACAATTGATAGAGAAACATTCAATTAATCAGATGCTACCAGGATTGCCAAATTTGAATATTTCTAGGTCGTTTATGTTGAGATATATAGAGCCTTTTGTAAACGGCAACAAGACTGACTAGTGGAGAATCGCCGAAAAATATTTAGGAGTATCATACGAACTACTGCATTCTTTCCAAAACAACTTCCTAACGAAAACGAAAACAGATATGAAACTTAAACGAATTGATAGATAAACATTCAATTAATCAGATGTTACCAGGATTGCCAGATTTGGAATATTTTTAGGTCGTTTATGTTGAGATATATAGAGCCTTGTTTACACGGAAACAGGCTGACAAGTGGAGAATCGCTCATAAATAATTAGGAGTATCATACGAACTACTGCATTCTTTCCAAAACAACTTCCTAACGAAAACGAAAACAGATATGAAACTTAAACAAATTGATAGATAAACATTCAATTAATCAGATGTTACCAGGATTGCCAGATTTGAATATTGTTAGGTCGTTTATGTTGAGATATATAGAGCCTTTTGTAAACGGCAACAAGACTGACTAGTGGAGAATCGCCGAAAAATAATTAGGAGTATCATACGAACTACTGCATTCTTTCCAAAACAACTTCCTAACAAAAACAAAAACAGATATGAAACTTACATCAATGGATAGAGGGACATTCGCCCATTCAGAAGCTACCAGGATTGCCAGATTTAGACAATTGTCAGGTCGTTTATGCTGAGATATATAGAGCCTTGTGTACACGGCAACAAGACTGACTAGTGGAGAATCGCCGAAAAATATTTAGGAGTCAAATACGAACTACTGCATTCTTTCCAAAACAACATCCTAACAAAAAAGAAAACAGATATGAAACTTACACGAATTGATAGAGAAACATTCAATTAATCAGATGTTACCAGCATTGCCAGATTTAGAATATTTTTAGGTCGTTTATGTTGAGATATAAAGAGCCTTGTTTACAGAGAAACATCACTGACAAGTGGAGAATCACCCAAAAATAATTAGGAGTATCATACGAACTACAGCATTCTTTCCAAAACAACTTCCTAACGAAAACGAAAACAGATATGAAACTTAAACGAATTGATAGATAAACATTCAATTAATCAGATGTTACCAGAATTGCCAGATTTAGAATATTTTTAGGTCGTTTATGTTGAGATATATAGAGCCTTGTTTACACGGCAACAAGACTGACTAGTGGAGAATCGCCGCAAAATATTTAGGAGTATCATACGAACTACTGCATTCTTTCCAAAACAACTTCCTAACGAAAACAAAAACAGATATGAAACTTACATTAGTGGATAGAAGGACATTTTCCCATTCAGATCTCAACAGGCTTGCTAGATTTAGACAACTCACAGGTCGTTTATGCTGAGATATATGGAGCCTTCTTTAAACGGCAACATGACAGACAAGTGGAGAATCGTCGAAAAAAAATTAGGAGTTTCATACAAACTACTGCATTCTTTCCAAAACAACTTCCTAACGAAAACGAAAACAGATATGAAACTTACATCAATGGATAGAGGAACACTCGCCAATTCAGATGTTTCCAGGATTGCCAGATTTAGACAATTGTCAGGTCGTTTATGCTGAGATATATAGAGCCTTGTGTACACGGCAACAAGACTGACTAGTGGAGAATAGCCGAAAAATATTTAGGAGTATCATACGAAATACTGCATTTTTTTCAAAACAACTTCCTAACGAAAAAGAAAACAGATATGAAACTTAAACGAATTGATAGATAAACATTCAATTAATCAGATGTTACCAGGATTGCCAGATTTGGAATATTTTTAGGTCGTTTATGTTGAGATATATAGAGCCTTGTTTACACGGAAACAGGCTGACAAGTGGAGAATCGCTCATAAATAATTAGGAGTATCATACGAACTACTGCATTCTTTCCAAAACAACTTCCTAACGAAAACGAAAACAGATATGAAACTTAAACAAATTGATAGATAAACATTCAATTAATCAGATGTTACCAGGATTGCCAGATTTGAATATTGTTAGGTCGTTTATGTTGAGATATATAGAGCCTTTTGTAAACGGCAACAAGACTGACTAGTGGAGAATCGCCGAAAAATAATTAGGAGTATCATACGAACTACTGCATTCTTTCCAAAACAACTTCCTAACGAAAACGAAAACAGATATGAAACTTACATCAATGGATAGAGGGACATTCGCCCATTCAGAAGCTACCAGGATTGCCAGATTTAGACAATTGTCAGGTCGTTTATGCTGAGATATATAGAGCCTTGTGTACACGGCAACAAGACTGACTAGTGGAGAATCGCCGAAAAATATTTAGGAGTCAAATACGAACTACTGCATTCTTTCCAAAACAACATCCTAACAAAAAAGAAAACAGATATGAAACTTACACGAATTGATAGAGAAACATTCAATTAATCAGATGTTACCAGCATTGCCAGATTTAGAATATTTTTAGGTCGTTTATGTTGAGATATAAAGAGCCTTGTTTACAGAGAAACATCACTGACAAGTGGAGAATCGCCCAAAAATAATTAGGAGTATCATACGAACTACAGCATTCTTTCCAAAATAACTTCCTAACGAAAACGAAAACAGATATGAAACTTAAACGAATTGATAGATAAACATTCAATTAATCAGATGTTACCAGAATTGCCAGATTTAGAATATTTTTAGGTCGTTTATGTTGAGATATATAGAGCCTTGTTTACACGGCAACAAGACTGACTAGTGGAGAATCGCCGCAAAATATTTAGGAGTATCATACGAACTACTGCATTCTTTCCAAAACAACTTCCTAACGAAAACAAAAACAGATATGAAACTTACATTAGTGGATAGAAGGACATTTTCCCATTCAGATCTCAACAGGATTGCTAGATTTAGACAACTCACAGGTCGTTTATGTTGAGATATATGGAGCCTTCTTTAAACGGCAACATGACAGACTAGTGGAGAATCGTCGAAATATAATTAGGAGTTTCATACAAACTACTGCATTCTTTCCAAAACAACTTCCTAACGAAAACGAAAACAGATATGAAACTTACATCAATGGATAGAGGAACACTCGCCAATTCAGACGTCCAGAATTGCCAGATTTAGACAATTGTCAGGTCGTTTATGCTGAGATATATAGAGCCTTGTGTACACGGCAACAAGACTGACTAGTGGAGAATCGCCGAAAAATATTTAGGAGTATCATACGAAATACTGCATTTTTTTCAAAACAACTTCCTAACGAAAAAGAAAACAGATATGAAACTTACACGAATTGATAGAGAAACATGCAATTAATCAGATGTTACCAGGGTTGCCAGATTTAGAATGTTTTTAGGTCGTTTATATTGAGATATATAGAGCCTTGTGTAAACGGCAGCAAGACTGACCAGTGGAGAATCGCCGAAAAATATTTAGGAGTATCATACGAACTACTGCATTCTTTCCAAAAGAACTTCCTAACGAAAACGAAAACAGATATGAAACTTACATGAATGGATAGAGGGACATTTGCCCATTCAGAAGCTACCAGGATTGCCAGATTTAGACAATTGTCAGGTCGTTTATGTTGAGATATATAGAGCCTTGTGTACACGACAACAAGACTGACTAGTGGAAAATCGCCGAAAAATATTTAGGAGTATCATACGAACTACTGCATTCTTTCCAAAACAACTTCCTAACGAAAACGAAAACAGACATGAAACTTAAACGAATTGATAGATAAACATTCAATTATTCAGATGTTACCAGGATTGCTAGATTTAGAATATATTTCTAGGTCGTTTATTGTTGAGATATAGAGAACCTTGTTTACACGGAAACAGGCTGACAAGTGGAGAATCGCTCATAAATAATTAGGAGTATCATACGAACTACTGCATTCTTTCCAAAACAACTTCCTAACAAAAACAAAAACAGATATGAAACTTACATCAATGGATAGAAGGACATTTGCCCATTCAGATCTCAACAGGATTGCTAGATTTAGACAACTCACAGGTCGTTTATGTTGAGATATATGGAGCCTTCTTTAAACGGCAACATGACAGACAAGTGGAGAATCGTCGAAAAATAATTAGGAGTTTCATACAAACTACTGCATTCTTTCCAAAACAACTTCCTAACGAAAACGAAAACAGATATGAAACTTACATCAATGGATAGAGGAACACTCGCCATTTCAGACGTTTCCAGGATTGCCAGATTTAGACAATTGTCAGGTCATTTATGCTGAGATATATATAGCCTTGTGTACACGGCAACAAGACTGACTAGTGGAGAATCGCCGAAAAATATTTAGGAGTATCATACGAAATACTGCATTTTTTTCAAAACAACTTCCTAACAAAAAGAAAACAGATATGAAACTTACACGAATTGATAGAGAAACATGCAATTAATCAGATGTTACCAGGATTGCCAGATTTAGAATATTTTTAGGTCGTTTATGTTGAGATATATAGAGCCTTGTTTACACGGAAACATGACTGACAAGTGGAGAATCGCCCAAAAATAATTAGGAGTTTCACACGAACTACTGCATTCTTTCCAAAACAACTTCCTAACGAAAACAAAAACAGATATGAAACTTACACCAATGGATAGAGGGACATTCACCCATTCAGATGCTACTGGGACTGTCAGATTTAGACAATTTTCAGGTCGTTTATGTTGAGATATAGGGAACCTTGTTTACACGGCAACATGACAGAGAAGTGGAGAATCGCCCAAAAATAATTAGGAGTTTCATACGAACTACTGCATTCTTTCCAAAACAACTTCCTAACGAAAACGAAAACAGATATGAAACTTACATCAATGGATAGAGGGACATTCGCCCATTCAGAAGCTTCCAGGATTGTCAGATTTAGACAATTGTCAGGTCGTTTATGCTGAGATATATAGAGCCTTGTGTACACGGCAACAAGACTGACTATTGGAGAATCGCCGAAAAATATTTAGGAGTCAAATACGAACTACTGCATTCTTTCCAAAACAACTTCCTAACGAAAACGAAAACAGATATGAAACTTAAACGAATTGATAGATAAACATTCAATTAATCAGATGTTACCAGGATTGCCAGATTTGGAATATTTTTAGGTCGTTTATGTTGAGATATATAGAGCCTTGTTTACACGGAAACAGGCTGACAAGTGGAGAATCGCTCATAAATAATTAGGAGTATCATACGAACTACTGCATTCTTTCCAAAACAACTTCCTAACGAAAACGAAAACAGATATGAAACTTAAACAAATTGATAGATAAACATTCAATTAATCAGATGTTACCAGGATTGCCAGATTTGAATATTTTTAGGTCGTTTATGTTGAGATATATAGAGCCTTTTGTAAACGGCAACAAGACTGACTAGTGGAGAATCGCCGAAAAATATTTAGGAGTATCATACGAACTACTGCATTCTTTCCAAAACAACTTCCTAACGAAAACGAAAACAGATATGAAACTTACATCAATGGATAGAGGGACATTCGCCCATTCAGAAGCTACCAGGATTGCCAGATTTAGACAATTGTCAGGTCGTTTATGCTGAGATATATAGAGCCTTGTGTACACGGCAACAAGACTGACTAGTGGAGAATCGCCGAAAAATATTTAGGAGTCAAATACGAACTACTGCATTCTTTCCAAAACAACATCCTAACAAAAAAGAAAACAGATATGAAACTTACACGAATTGATAGAGAAACATTCAATTAATCAGATGTTACCAGCATTGCCAGATTTAGAATATTTTTAGGTCGTTTATGTTGAGATATAAAGAGCCTTGTTTACAGAGAAACATCACTGACAAGTGGTGAATCGCCCAAAAATAATTAGGAGTATCATACGAACTACAGCATTCTTTCCAAAACAACTTCCTAACGAAAACGAAAACAGATATGAAACTTAAACGAATTGATAGATAAACATTCAATTAATCAGATGTTACCAGAATTGCCAGATTTAGAATATTTTTAGGTCGTTTATGATGAGATATATAGAGCCTTGTTTACACGGCAACAAGACTGACTAGTGGAGAATCGCCGCAAAATATTTAGGAGTATCATACGAACTACTGCATTCTTTCCAAAACAACTTCCTAACGAAAACAAAAACAGATATGAAACTTACATTAGTGGATAGAAGGACATTTTCCCATTCAGATCTCAACAGGCTTGTTAGATTTAGACAACTCACAGGTCGTTTATGCTGAGATATATGGAGCCTTCTTTAAACGGCAACATGACAGACAAGTGGAGAATCGCCCAAAAATAATTAGGAGTACCATACGAACTACTTCATTCTTTCTAAAACAACTTCCTAGCGAAAACGAGAACAGATATGAAACTTACTACAATTGATAGAGAAACATTCAATTAATCAGATGCTACCAGGATTGCCAGATTTGAATATTTCTAGGTCGTTTATATTGAGATATATAGAGCCTTTTGTAAACGGCAACAAGACTGACTAGTGGAGAATCGCCGAAAAATATTTAGGAGTATCATACGAACTACTGCATTCTTTCCAAAACAACTTCCTAACGAAAACGAAAACAGATATGAAACTTACATCAATGGATAGAGGGACATTCGCCCATTCAGAAGCTACCAGGATTGCCAGATTTAGACAATTGTCAGGTCGTTTATGCTGAGATATATAGAGCCTTGTGTACACAGCAGCTAGACTGACTAGTGGAGAATCGCCGAAAAATATTTAGGAGTCAAATACGAACTACTGCATTCTTTCCAAAACAACTTCCTAACAAAAACGAAAACAGATATGAAACTTACACCAATGGATAGAAAAACATTCAATTAATCAGATGTTACCAGGATTGCCAGATTTAGAATATTTTCAGGTCGTTTATGTTGAGATATATAGAGCCTTGTTTACACGGCAACATGACTGACCAAGTGGAGAATGGCCCAAAAATAATTAGGAGTATCATTACGAACTACTTCATTCTTTCTAAAACAACATCCTAACGAAAACGAGAACAGAGATGAAACTTACACCAATGGATAGAGGGACATTCACCTATTCAGATGCTACTGGGACTGTCAGAATTTAGACAATATTCAGGTCGTTTTTGTTGAGATATAGAGAACCTTGTTTACACGGCAAACATGACAGACAAGTGGAGAATTCGCCCAAAAAATAATGAGGAGTATCATACCATACTACTGCATTCTTTCCAAAACAACTTCCTTACGAAAACAGATATGAAACTTACACCAATGGATAGAGGGACATTCACCCATTCAGAAGCTTCCAGGATTGCCAGATTTAGACAATTGTCAGGTCGTTTATGCTGAGACATATAGAGCCTTGTGAACACGGCAACAAGGACTGACTAGTGGAGAATCGCCGAAAAATATTTAGGAGTCAAATACGAACTACTGCATTCTTTCCAAAACAACATCCTAACAAAAACGAAAACAGATATGAAGCTTACAGGAATTGATAGAGAAACATTCAATTAATCAGATGTTACCAGCATTGCCATATTTAGAATATTTTTAGGTCGTTTATGTTGAGATATATAGAGCCTTGTTTACACAGAAACATAACTGACAAGTGGAGAATCGCCCAAAAATAATTAGGAGTATCATACGAACTACTGCATTCTTTCCAAAACAACTTCCTAACGAAAACGAAAACAGATATGAAACTTAAACGAATTGATAGATAAACATTCAATTAATCAGATGTTACCAGAATTGCCAGATTTAGAATATTTTTAGGTCGTTTATGTTGAGATATATAGAGCCTTGTTTACACGGAAACAGACTGACAAGTGGAGAATCGCTCATAAATAATTAGGAGTATCATACGAACTACTGTATTCTTTCCAAAACAACTTCCTAACGAAAACGAAAACAGATATGAAACTTAATCGAATTGATAGATAAACATTCAATTAATCAGATGTTACCAGAATTGCCAGATTTAGAATATTTTTTAGGTCCGTTTATGTTGAGATTATAATAGAGCCTTGTTTACACGGAAACAGGCAGACAAGTGGAGAATCGCTCATAAATAATTAGGAGTATCATACGAACTACTGTATTCTTTCCAAAACAACTTCCTAACGAAAACGAAAACAGATATGAAACTTACATGAATGGATAGAGGAACATTTCGCCAATTCAGAAGCCTCCAGGATTGCCAGATTTAGACAATTGTCAGGTCGTTTATGCTGAGATATATAGAGCCTTGTGTACACGGCAACAAGACTAGCTAGTGGAGAATCGCCGAAAAAATATTAGGTGTATCATACGAACTACTGCATTCTTTCCAAAACAACTTCCTAACGAAAACGAGAACAGATATGAAACTTACTACAATTGATAGAGAAACATTCAATTAATCAGATGCTACCAGGATTGCCAGATTTGAATATTTCTAGGTCGTTTATATTGAGATATATAGAGCCTTGTTTACACGGCAACATGACAGACAAGTGGAGAATCGCCCAAAAATAATGAGGAGTATCATACCTACTACTGCATTCTTTCCTAAACAACTTCCTTACGAAAACGAAAACAGATATGAACCTTACACCAATGGATAGAGGGACATTCACCCATTCAGAAGCTTCCAGGATTGCCAGATTTAGACAAATGTCAGGTCGTTATGTTGAGATATATAGAGCCTTGTTTACACGGAAACATGACTGACAAGTGGAAAATCGCCCAAAAATAATCAGGAGTATCATACGAACTACTGCATTCTTTCCAAAACAACTTCCTAACGAAAACATAAACAGAAATAAAACTTACACGAATTGATAGAGAAGCATTCAATTAATCAGATGCTACCAGGATTGCCAGATTTAGAATATTTCTAGGTCGTTTATGTTGAGAAATATAGAGCCTTGTTTACACGGCAACATGACAGACACGTGGAGAATCGCCCAAAAATAATTGGAGTATCATACGAACTACTGCATTCTTTCCAAAACAACTTCCTAACAAAAACAGATATGAAACCTACACCAATGGATAGAGGGACATTCACCCATTCAGATGCTACCAGGACTGTCAGATTTAGACAATTGTCAGGTCGTTTATGTTGAGATATAGAGAACCTTGTTTACACGGCAACATGACAGACAAGTGGAGAATCGCCCAAAAATAATTAGGAGTATCATACGAACTACTGCATTCTTTCCAAAACAACTTCCTAACGAAAACAGATATGAAACATACATCAATAGATAGAGGGACATTCGCCCATTCAGATGCTACCAGGATTGCTAGATTTAGACACTTCTCAGGTCCTTTATGCTGATACATATATAGCATTGTTTACACGGCAAAATGACAGACTAGTGGAGAATCGCCCAAAAATAATTAGGAGTATCATACGAACTACTGCAATCTTTCCAAAATAACTTCCTAACGAAAACGAAAACAGATATGAAACTTAAACAAATTGATAGATAAACATTCAATTAATCAGATGTTACCAGGATTGCCAGATTTGAATATTGTTAGGTCGTTTATGTTGAGATATATAGAGCCTTTTGTAAACGGCAACAAAACTGACTAGTGGAGAATCACCGAAAAATATTTAGGAGTATCATACGAACTACTGCATTCTTTCCAAAACAACTTCCTAACGAAAACGAAAACAGATATGAAACTTACATCGATGGATAGAGGGACATTCGCCCATTCAGAAGCTACCAGGATTGCCAGATTTAGACAATTGTCAGGTCGTTTATGCTGAGATATATAGAGGCTTGTGTACACGGCAAACAAGACTGACTAATGGAGAATCGCCGAAAAATATTTAGGAGTCAAATACGAACTACTGCATTCTTTCCAAAACAACATCCTAACAAAAACGAAAACAGATATGAAACTTACAGGAATTGATAGAAAAACATTCAATTAATCAGATGTTACCAGCATTGCCAGATTTAGAATATTTTTAGGTCGTTTATGTTGAGATATATAGAGCCTTGTTTACAGAGAAACATGACTGACAAGTGGAGAATCGCCCAAAAATAATTAGGAGTATCATACGAACTACTGCATTCTTTCCAACACAACTTCCTAACGAAAACGAAAACAGATATGAAACTTAAACGAATTGATAGATAAACATTCAATTAATCAGATGTTACCAGAATTGCCAGATTTGGAATATTTTTAGGTCGTTTATGTTGAGATATATAGAGCCTTGTTTACACTGGGCAAACAAGACTGACTAGTGGAGAATCGCCGCAAAATATTTAGGAGTATCATACGAACTACTGCATTCTTTCCAAAACAACTTCCTAACGAAAACAAAAAGAGATATGAAACTTACATTAGTGGATAGAAGGACATTTCCCATTCAGATCTCAACAGGATTGCTAGATTTAGACAACTCACAGGTCGTTTATGCTGAGATATATGGAGCCTTGTTTACACGGCAACATGACAGACAAGTGGAGAATTGCCGAAAAATATTTAGGAGTATCAGACGAACTACTGCATTCTTTCCAAAACAACTTCTCAACGAAAACGAAAACAGATATGAAACTTACATCAATGGATAGAGGAACACTCGCCGATTCAGACGTTTCCAGGATTGCCGGATTTAGACAATTGTCAGGTCGTTTATGCTGAGATATATAGAGCCTTGTGTACACGGCAACAAGACTGACTAGTGGAGAATCGCCGAAAAATATTTAGGAGTATCATACGAAATACTGCATTTTTTTCAAAACAACTTCCTAACGAAAAAGAAAACAGATATGAAACTTACACGAATTGATAGAGAAACATGCAATTAATCAGATATTACCAGGATTGCCAGATTTAGAATATTTTTAGGTCGTTTATGTTGAGATATATAGAGCCTTGTGTAAACGGCAGCAAGACTGACCAGTGGAGAATCGCCGAAAAATATTTAGGAGTATCATACGAACTACTGCATTCTTTCCAAAAGAACTTCCTAACGAAAACGAAAACAGATATGAAACTTACATGAATGGATAGAGGGACATTTGCCCATTCAGAAGCTACCAGGATTGCAAGATTTAGACAATTGTCAGGTCGTTTATGCTGAGATATATAGAGCCTTGTGTACACGACAACAAGACTGACTAGTGGAAAATCGCCGAAAAATATTTAGGAGTATCATACGAACTACTGCATTCTTTCCAAAACAACTTCCTAACGAAAACGAAAACAGACATGAAACTTAAACGAATTGATAGATAAACATTCAATTATTCAGATGTTACCAGGATTGCTAGATTTAGAATATATTTCTAGGTCGTTTATTGTTGAGATATAGAGAACCTTGTTTACACGGAAACAGGCTGACAAGTGGAGAATCGCTCATAAATAATTAGGAGTATCATACGAACTACTGCATTCTTTCCAAAACAACTTCCTAACAAAAAGAAAACAGATATGAAACTTACACGAATTGATAGAGAAACATGCAATTAATCAGATGTTACCAGGGTTGCCAGATTTAGAATGTTTTTAGGTCGTTTATATTGAGATATATAGAGCCTTGTTTACACGGAAACATGACTGACAAGTGGAGAATCGCCCAAAAATAATTAGGAGTTTCATACGAACTACTGCATTCTTTCCAAAACAACTTCCTAACGAAAACAAAAACAGATATGAAACTTACACCAATGGATAGAGGGACATTCACCCATTCAGATGCTACTGGGACTGTCAGATTTAGACAATTGTCAGGTCGTTTATGCTGAGATATATAGAGCCTTGTGTACACGGCAACAAGACTGACTAAATATTTAGGAGTCAAATACGAACTACTGCATTCTTTCCAAAACAACTTCCTAACGAAAACGAAAACAGATATGAAACTTAAACGAATTGATAGATAAACATTCAATTAATCAGATGTTACCAGGATTGCCAGATTTGGAATATTTTTAGGTCGTTTATGTTGAGATATATAGAGCCTTGTTTACACGGAAACAGGCTGACAAGTGGAGAATCGCTCATAAATAATTAGGAGTATCATACGAACTACTGCATTCTTTCCAAAACAACTTCCTAACGAAAACGAAAACAGATATGAAACTTAAACAAATTGATAGATAAACATTCAATTAATCAGATGTTACCAGGATTGCCAGATTTAGAATATTTTTAGGTCGTTTATGTTGAGATATATAGAGCCTTTTGTAAACGGCAACAAGACTGACTAGTGGAGAATCGCCGAAAAATATTTAGGAGTATCATACGAACTACTGCATTCTTTCCAAAACAACTTCCTAACGAAAACGAAAACAGATATGAAACTTACATCAATGGATAGAGGGACATTCGCCCATTCAGAAGCTACCAGGATTGCCAGATTTAGACAATTGTCAGGTCGTTTATGCTGAGATATATAGAGCCTTGTGTACACGGCAACAAGACTGACTAGTGGAGAATCGCCGAAAAATATTTAGGAGTCAAATACGAACTACTGCATTCTTTCCAAAACAACATCCTAACAAAAAAGAAAACAGATATGAAACTTACACGAATTGATAGAGAAACATTCAATTAATCAGATGTTACCAGCATTGCCAGATTTAGAATATTTTTAGGTCGTTTATGTTGAGATATAAAGAGCCTTGTTTACAGAGAAACATCACTGACAAGTGGTGAATCGCCCAAAAATAATTAGGAGTATCATACGAACTACAGCATTCTTTCCAAAACAACTTCCTAACGAAAACGAAAACAGATATGAAACTTAAACGAATTGATAGATAAACATTCAATTAATCAGATGTTACCAGAATTGCCAGATTTAGAATATTTTCAGGTCGTTTATGATGAGATATATAGAGCCTTGTTTACACGGCAACAAGACTGACTAGTGGAGAATCGCCGCAAAATATTTAGGAGTATCATACGAACTACTGCATTCTTTCCAAAACAACTTCCTAACGAAAACAAAAACAGATATGAAACTTACATTAGTGGATAGAAGGACATTTTCCCATTCAGATCTCAACAGGCTTGCTAGATTTAGACAACTCACAGGTCGTTTATGCTGAGATATATGGAGCCTTCTTTAAACGGCAACATGACAGACAAGTGGAGAATCGCCCAAAAATAATTAGGAGTATCATACGAACTACTTCATTCTTTCTAAAACAACTTCCTAACGAAAACGAGAACAGATATGAAACTTACTACAATTGATAGAGAAACATTCAATTAATCAGATGCTACCAGGATTGCCAGATTTGAATATTTCTAGGTCGTTTATGTTGAGATATATAGAGCCTTTTGTAAACGGCAACAAGACTGACTAGTGGAGAATCGCCGAAAAATATTTAGGAGTATCATACGAACTACTGCATTCTTTCCAAAACAACTTCCTAACGAAAACGAAAACAGATATGAAACTTACATCAATGGATAGAGGGACATTCGCCCATTCAGAAGCTACCAGGATTGCCAGATTTAGACAATTGTCAGGTCGTTTATGCTGAGATATATAGAGCCTTGTGTACACAGCAGCTAGACTGACTAGTGGAGAATCGCCGAAAAATATTTAGGAGTCAAATACGAACTACTGCATTCTTTCCAAAACAACTTCCTAACAAAAACGAAAACAGATATGAAACTTACACCAATGGATAGAAAAACATTCAATTAATCAGATGTTACCAGGATTGCCAGATTTAGAATATTTTCAGGTCGTTTATGTTGAGATATATAGAGCCTTGTTTACACGGCAACATGACAGACAAGTGGAGAATGGCCCAAAAATAATTAGGAGTATCATACGAACTACTTCATTCTTTCTAAAACAACTTCCTAACGAAAACGAGAACAGAGATGAAACTTACACCAATGGATAGAGGGACATTCACCTATTCAGATGCTACTGGGACTGTCAGATTTAGACAATATTCAGGTCGTTTATGTTGAGATATAGAGAACCTTGTTTACACGGCAACATGACAGACAAGTGGAGAATCGCCCAAAAATAATGAGGAGTATCATACCTACTACTGCATTCTTTCCAAAACAACTTCCTTACGAAAACAGATATGAAACTTACACCAATGGATAGAGGGACATTCACCCATTCAGAAGCTTCCAGGATTGCCAGATTTAGACAATTGTCAGGTCGTTTATGCTGAGATATATAGAGCCTTGTGAACACGGCAACAAGACTGACTAGTGGAGAATCGCCGAAAAATATTTAGGAGTCAAATACGAACTACTGCATTCTTTCCAAAACAACATCCTAACAAAAACGAAAACAGATATGAAGCTTACAGGAATTGATAGAGAAACATTCAATTAATCAGATGTTACCAGCATTGCCAGATTTAGAATATTTTTAGGTCGTTTATGTTGAGATATATAGAGCCTTGTTTACACAGAAACATCACTGACAAGTGGAGAATCGCCCAAAAATAATTAGGAGTATCATACGAACTACAGCATTCTTTCCAAAACAACTTCCTAACGAAAACGAAAACAGATATGAAACTTAAACGAATTGATAGATAAACATTCAATTAATCAGATGTTACCAGAAATGCCAGATTTAGAATATTTTTAGGTCGTTTATGTTGAGATATATAGAGCCTTGTTTACACGGAAACAGGCTGACAAGTGGAGAATCGCTCATAAATAATTAGGAGTATCATACGAACTACTGTATTCTTTCCAAAACAACTTCCTAACGAAAACGAAAACAGATATGAAACTTAATCGAATTGATAGATAAACATTCAATTAATCAGATGTTACCAGAATTGCCAGATTTAGAATATTTTTAGGTCGTTTATGTTGAGATATATAGAGCCTTGTTTACACGGAAACAGGCAGACAAGTGGAGAATCGCTCATAAATAATTAGGAGTATCATACGAACTACTGTATTCTTTCCAAAACAACTTCCTAACGAAAACGAAAACAGATATGAAACTTACATGAATGGATAGAGGAACATTTCGCCAATTCAGAAGCCTCCAGGATTGCCAGATTTAGACAATTGTCAGGTCGTTTATGCTGAGATATATAGAGCCTTGTGTACACGGCAACAAGACTAGCTAGTGGAGAATCGCCGAAAAAATATTTAGGAGTATCATACGAACTACTGCATTCTTTCCAAAACAACTTCCTAACGAAAACGAGAACAGATATGAAACTTACTACAATTGATAGAGAAACATTCAATTAATCAGATGCTACCAGGATTGCCAGATTTGAATATTTCTAGGTCGTTTATATTGAGATATATAGAGCCTTGTTTACACGGCAACATGACAGACAAGTGGAGAATCGCCCAAAAATAATGAGGAGTATCATACCTACTACTGCATTCTTTCCTAAACAACTTCCTTACGAAAACGAAAACAGATATGAACCTTACACCAATGGATAGAGGGACATTCACCCATTCAGAAGCTTCCAGGATTGCCAGATTTAGACAAATGTCAGGTCGTTTACGCTGAGATATATAGAGCCTTGTGAACACGGCAACAAGACTGACTAGTGGAGAATCGCCGAAAAATATTTAGGAGTATCATACAAACTACTGCATTCTTTCCAAAACAACTTCCTAACGAAAACGAAAACAGATATGAAACTTACACGAATTGATAGAGAAACATTCAATTAATCAGATGTTACCAGGATTGCCAGATTTAGAATATTTTCAGGTCATTTATGTTAAGATATATAGAGCCTTATTTACACGGCAACATGACAGACAAGTGGAGAATCGCCCAAAAATAATTAGGAGTATCATACGAACTACTTCATTCTTTCTAAAACAACTTCCTAACGAAAACGAGAACAGATATGAAACTTACACCAATGGATAGAGGGACATTCACCTATTCAGATGCTACTGGGACTGTCAGATTTAGACAATTGTCAGGTCGTTTATGTTGAGATATAGAGAACCTTGTTTACACGGCAACATGACAGACAAGTGGAGAATCGCCCAAAAATAATGAGGAGTATCATACCTACTACTGCATTCTTTCCAAAACAACTTCCTTACGAAAACAGATATGAAACTTACACCAATGGATAGAGGGACATTCACCCATTCAGAAGCTTCCAGGATTGCCAGATTTAGACAATTGTCAGGTCGTTTATGCTGAGATATATAGAGCCTTGTGAACACGGCAACAAGACTGACTAGTGGAGAATCGCCGAAAAATATTTAGGAGTATCATACGAACTACTGCAATCTTTCCAAAATAACTTCCTAACGAAAACGAAAACAGATATGAAACTTAAACAAATTGATAGATAAACATTCAATTAATCAGATGTTACCAGGATTGCCAGATTTGAATATTGTTAGGTCGTTTATGTTGAGATATATAGAGCCTTTTGTAAACGGCAACAAAACTGACTAGTGGAGAATCACCGAAAAATATTTAGGAGTATCATACGAACTACTGCATTCTTTCCAAAACAACTTCCTAACGAAAACGAAAACAGATATGAAACTTACATCGATGGATAGAGGGACATTCGCCCATTCAGAAGCTACCAGGATTGCCAGATTTAGACAATTGTCAGGTCGTTTATGCTGAGATATATAGAGCCTTGTGTACACGGCAACAAGACTGACTAATGGAGAATCGCCGAAAAATATTTAGGAGTCAAATACGAACTACTGCATTCTTTCCAAAACAACATCCTAACAAAAACGAAAACAGATATGAAACTTACAGGAATTGATAGAAAAACATTCAATTAATCAGATGTTACCAGCATTGCCAGATTTAGAATATTTTTAGGTCGTTTATGTTGAGATATATAGAGCCTTGTTTACAGAGAAACATCACTGACAAGTGGAGAATCGCCCAAAAATAATTAGGAGTATCATACGAACTACAGCATTCTTTCCAAAACAACTTCCTAACGAAAACGAAAACAGATATGAAACTTAAACGAATTGATAGATAAACATTCAATTAATCAGATGTTACCAGAATTGCCAGATTTAGAATATTTTTAGGTCGTTTATGTTGAGATATATAGAGCCTTGTTTACACGGCAACAAGACTGACTAGTGGAGAATCGCCGCAAAATATTTAGGAGTATCATACGAACTACTGCATTCTTTCCAAAACAACTTCCTAACGAAAACAAAAACAGATATGAAACTTACATTAGTGGATAGAAGGACATTTTCCCATTCAGATCTCAACAGGCTTGCTAGATTTAGACAACTCACAGGTCGTTTATGCTGAGATATATGGAGCCTTCTTTAAACGGCAACATGACAGACAAGTGGAGAATCGTCGAAAAAAAATTAGGAGTTTCATACAAACTACTGCATTCTTTCCAAAACAACTTCCTAACGAAAACGAAAACAGATATGAAACTTTCATCAATGGATAGAGGAACACTCGCCAATTCAGATGTTTCCAGGATTGCCAGATTTAGACAATTGTCAGGTCGTTTATGCTGAGATATATAGAGCCTTGTGTACACGGCAACAAGACTGACTAGTGGAGAATAGCCGAAAAATATTTAGGAGTATCATACGAAATACTGCATTTTTTTCAAAACAACTTCCTAACGAAAAAGAAAACAGATATGAAACTTACACGAATTGATAGAGAAACATGCAATTAATCAGATGTTACCAGGATTGCCAGATTTAGAATATTTTTAGGTCGTTTATGTTGAGATATATAGAGCCTTGTGTAAACGGCAGCAAGACTGACCAGTGGAGAATCGCCGAAAAATATTTAGGAGTATCATACGAACGACTGCATTCTTTCCAAAACAACTTCCTAACGAAAACGAAAAAAGATATGAAACTTACATGAATGGATAGAGGGACATTTGCCCATTCAGAAGCTACCAGGATTGCCAGATTTAGACAATTGTCAGGTCGTTTATGTTGAGATATATAGAGCCTTGTGTACACGACAACAAGACTGACTAGTGGAGAATCGCCGAAAAATATTTAGGAGTATCATACGAACTACTGCATTCTTTCCAAAACAACTTCCTAAAGAAAACGAAAACAGATATGAAACTTAAACGAATTGATAGATAAACATTCAATTATTCAGATGTTACCAGGATTGCCAGATTTAGAATATTTTTAGGTCGTTTATGTTGAGATATATAGAGCCTTGTTTACACGGAAACAGGGTGACAAGTGGAGAATCCCTCATAAATAATTAGGAGTATCATACGAACTACTGCATTCTTTCCAAAACAACTTCCTAACGAAAACAAAAACAGATATGAAACTTACATTAGTGGATAGAAGGACATTTTCCCATTCAGATCTCAACAGGATTGCTAGATTTAGACAACTCACAGGTCGTTTATGTTGAGATATATGGAGCCTTCTTTAAACGGCAACATGACAGACTAGTGGAGAATCGTCGAAAAATAATTAGGAGTTTCATACAAACTACTGCATTCTTTCCAAAACAACTTCCTAACGAAAACGAAAACAGATATGAAACTTACATCAATGGATAGAGGAACACTCGCCAATTCAGACGTTTCCAGGATTGCCAGATTTAGACAATTGTCAGGTCATTTATGCTGAGATATATAGAGCCTTGTGTACACGGCAACAAGACTGACTAGTGGAGAATCGCCGAAAAATATTTAGGAGTATCATACGAAATACTGCATTTTTTTCAAAACAACTTCCTAACGAAAAAGAAAACAGATATGAAACTTACACGAATTGATAGAGAAACATGCAATTAATCAGATGTTACCAGGGTTGCCAGATTTAGAATGTTTTTAGGTCGTTTATATTGAGATATATAGAGCCTTGTTTACACGGAAACATGACTGACAAGTGGAGAATCGCCCAAAAATAATTAGGAGTTTCATACGAACTACTGCATTCTTTCCAAAACAACTTCCTAACGAAAACAAAAACAGATATGAAACTTACACCAATGGATAGAGGGACATTCACCCATTCAGATGCTACTGGGACTGTCAGATTTAGACAATTTTCAGGTCGTTTATGTTGAGATATAGGGAACCATGTTTACACGGCAACATGACAGACAAGTGGAGAATCGCCCAAAAATAATTAGGAGTTTCATACGAACTACTGCATTCTTTCCAAAACAACTTCCTAACGAAAACGAAAACAGATATGAAACTTACATCAATGGATAGAGGAACATTCGCCCATTCAGAAGCTTCCAGGATTGCCAGATTTAGACAATTGTCAGGTCGTTTATGCTGAGATATATAGAGCCTTGTGTACACGGCAACAAGACTGACTAGTGGAGAATCGCCGAAAAATATTTAGGAGTATCATACGAACTACTGCATTCTTTCCAAAACAACTTCCTAACGAAAACGAAAACAGATATGAAACTTAAACGAATTGATAGATAAACATTCAATTAATCAGATGTTACCAGGATTGCCAGATTTGGAATATTTTTAGGTCGTTTATGTTGAGATATATAGAGCCTTGTTTACACGGAAACAGGCTGACAAGTGGAGAATCGCTCATAAATAATTAGGAGTATCATACGAACTACTGCAATCTTTCCAAAACAACTTCCTAACGAAAACGAAAACAGATATGAAACTTAAACAAATTGATAGATAAACATTCAATTAATCAGATGTTACCAGGATTGCCAGATTTGAATATTTTTAGGTCGTTTATGTTGAGATATATAGAGCCTTTTGTAAACGGCAACAAGACTGACTAGTGGAGAATCGCCGAAAAATATTTAGGAGTATCATACGAACTACTGCATTCTTTCCAAAACAACTTCCTAACGAAAACGAAAACAGATATGAAACTTAAACAAATTGATAGATAAACATTCAATTAATCAGATGTTACCAGGATTGCCAGATTTGAATATTTTTAGGTCGTTTATGTTGAGATATATAGAGCCTTTTGTAAACGGCAACAAGACTGACTAGTGGAGAATCGCCGAAAAATATTTAGGAGTATCATACGAACTACTGCATTCTTTCCAAAACAACTTCCTAACGAAAACGAAAACAGATATGAAACTTACATCAATGGATAGAGGGACATTCGCCCATTCAGAAGCTACCAGGATTGCCAGATTTAGACAATTGTCAGGTCGTTTATGCTGAGATATATAGAGCCTTGTGTACACGGCAACAAGACTGACTAGTGGAGAATCGCCGAAAAATATTTAGGAGTATCATACGAACTACTGCATTCTTTCCAAAACAACATCCTAACAAAAAAGAAAACAGATATGAAACTTACAGGAATTGATAGAGAAACATTCAATTAATCAGATGTTACCAGCATTGCCAGATTTAGAATATTTTTAGGTCGTTTATGTTGAGATATAAAGAGCCTTGTTTACAGAGAAACATCACTGACAAGTGGTGAATCGCCCAAAAATAATTAGGAGTATCATACGAACTACAGCATTCTTTCCAAAACAACTTCCTAACGAAAACGAAAACAGATATGAAACTTAAACGAATTGATAGATAAACATTCAATTAATCAGATGTTACCAGAATTGCCAGATTTAGAATATTTTTAGGTCGTTTATGATGAGATATATAGAGCCTTGTTTACACGGCAACAAGACTGACTAGTGGAGAATCGCCGCAAAATATTTAGGAGTATCATACGAAATACTGCATTCTTTCCAAAACAACTTCCTAACGAAAACAAAAACAGATATGAAACTTACATTAGTGGATAGAAGGACATTTTCCCATTCAGATCTCAACAGGCTTGTTAGATTTAGACAACTCACAGGTCGTTTATGCTGAGATATATGGAGCCTTCTTTAAACGGCAACATGACAGACAAGTGGAGAATCGCCGAAAAATATTTAGGAGTCAAATACGAACTACTGCATTCTTTCCAAAACAACTTCCTAACAAAAACGAAAACAGATATGAAACTTACACCAATGGATAGAAAAACATTCAATTAATCAGATGTTACCAGGATTGCCAGATTTAGAATATTTTCAGGTCGTTTATGTTGAGATATATAGAGCCTTGTTTACACGGCAACATGACAGACAAGTGGAGAATGGCCCAAAAATAATTAGGAGTATCATACGAACTACTTCATTCTTTCTAAAACAACTTCCTAACGAAAACGAGAACAGAGATGAAACTTACACCAATGGATAGAGGGACATTCACCTATTCAGATGCTACTGGGACTGTCAGATTTAGACAATATTCAGGTCGTTTATGTTGAGATATAGAGAACCTTGTTTACACGGCAACATGACAGACAAGTGGAGAATCGCCCAAAAATAATGAGGAGTATCATACCTACTACTGCATTCTTTCCAAAACAACTTCCTTACGAAAACAGATATGAAACTTACACCAATGGATAGAGGGACATTCACCCATTCAGAAGCTTCCAGGATTGCCAGATTTAGACAATTGTCAGGTCGTTTATGCTGAGATATATAGAGCCTTGTGAACACGGCAACAAGACTGACTAGTGGAGAATCGCCGAAAAATATTTAGGAGTATCATACGAACTACTGCAATCTTTCCAAAACAACTTCCTAACGAAAACGAAAACAGATATGAAACTTAAACAAATTGATAGATAAACATTCAATTAATCAGATGTTACCAGGATTGCCAGATTTGAATATTGTTAGGTCGTTTATGTTGAGATATATAGAGCCTTTTGTAAACGGCAACAAAACTGACTAGTGGAGAATCACCGAAAAATATTTAGGAGTATCATACGAACTACTGCATTCTTTCCAAAACAACTTCCTAACGAAAACGAAAACAGATATGAAACTTACATCAATGGATAGAGGGACATTCGCCCATTCAGAAGCTACCAGGATTGCCAGATTTAGACAATTGTCAGGTCGTTTATGCTGAGATATATAGAGCCTTGTGTACACGGCAACAAGACTGACTAATGGAGAATCGCCGAAAAATATTTAGGAGTCAAATACGAACTACTGCATTCTTTCCAAAACAACATCCTAACAAAAACGAAAACAGATATGAAACTTACAGGAATTGATAGAGAAACATTCAATTAATCAGATGTTACCAGCATTGCCAGATTTAGAATATTTTTAGGTCGTTTATGTTGAGATATATAGAGCCTTGTTTACACAGAAACATGACTGACAAGTGGAGAATCGCCCAAAAATAATTAGGAGTATCATACGAACTACTGCATTCTTTCCAAAACAACTTCCTAACGAAAACGAAAACAGATATGAAACTTAAACGAATTGATAGATAAACATTCAATTAATCAGATGTTACCAGAATTGCCAGATTTGGAATATTTTTAGGTCGTTTATGTTGAGATATATAGAGCCTTGTTTACACGGAAACAGGGTGACAAGTGGAGAATCGCTCATAAATAATTAGGAGTATCATACGAACTACTGTATTCTTTCCAAAACAACTTCCTAACGAAAACGAAAACAGATATGAAACTTAAACAAATAGATTGATAAACATTCAATTAATCAGATGTTACCAGAATTGCCAGATTTAGAATATTTTTGGGTCGTTTATGTTGAGATATATAGAGCCTTGTTTACACAGAAACATGACTGACAAGTGGAGAATCGCCCAAAAATAATTAGGAGTATCATACGAACTACTGTATTCTTTCCAAAACAACTTCCTAACGAAAACGAAAACAGATATGAAACTTACATGAATGGATAGAGGAACATTTCGCCAATTCAGAAGCCTCCAGGATTGCCAGATTTAGACAATTGTCAGGTCGTTTATGCTGAGATATATAGAGCCTTGTGTACACGGCAACAAGACTAGCTAGTGGAGAATCGCCGAAAAAAATATTTAGGAGTATCATACGAACTACTGCATTCTTTCCAAAACAACTTCCTAACGAAAACGAGAACAGATATTGAAAACTTACTACTATTGATAGAGAAACATTCAATTAATCAGATGCTACCAGGATTGCCAGATTTGAATATTTCTAGGTCGTTTATATTGAGATATATAGAGCCTTGTTTACACGGCAACATGACAGACAAGTGGAGAATCGCCCAAAAATAATGAGGAGTATCATACCTACTACTGCATTCTTTCCTAAACAACTTCCTTACGAAAACGAAAACAGATATGAACCTTACACCAATGGATAGAGGGACATTCACCCATTCAGAAGCTTCCAGGATTGCCAGATTTAGACAAATGTCAGGTCGTTTACGCTGAGATATATAGAGCCTTGTGAACACGGCAACAAGACTGACTAGTGGAGAATCGCCGAAAAATATTTAGGAGTATCATACAAACTACTGCATTCTTTCCAAAACAACTTCCTAACGAAAACGAAAACAGATATGAAACTTACACGAATTGATAGAGAAACATTCAATTAATCAGATGTTACCAGGATTGCCAGATTTAGCATATTTTCAGGTCATTTATGTTAAGATATATAGAGCCTTATTTACACGGCAACATGACAGACAAGTGGAGAATCGCCCAAAAATAATTAGGAGTATCATACGAACTACTTCATTCTTTCTAAAACAACTTCCTAACGAAAACGAGAACAGATATGAAACTTACACCAATGGATAGAGGGACATTCACCTATTCAGATGCTACTAGGACTGTCAGATTTAGACAATTTTCAGGTCGTTTATGTTGAGATATAGAGAACCTTGTTTACACGGCAACATGACAGACAAGTGGAGAATCGACGAAAAATAATTAATAGTTTCATACGAACTACTGCATTCTTTCCAAAACAACTTTCTAACGAAAACGAAAACAGATATGAAACTTACATGATAGGATAGAGGTACATTTGCTCATTCAGAATCTACCAGGATTGCCAGATTTAGACAATTGTCAGGTCGTTTATGCTGAGATATATAGAGCCTTTTGTACACGGCAACAAGATTGACTAGTGGAGAATCGCCGAAAAATATTTAGGAGTATCATACGAACTACTGCATTCTTTCCAAAAAAACTTCCTAACGAAAACAAAAAACAGATATGAAACTTACACGAATTGATAGAGAAATATTCAATTAATCAGATGTTACCAGGATTGTCAGATTTCGAATATTTTTAGGTCGTTTATGTTGAGATATATAGAGAACCTTGTTTACACGGCAACATGACAGACAAGTGGAGAATCGCCCAAAAATAATTGGAGTACCATACGAACTACTGCATTCTTTCCAAAACAACTACCTAACGAAAACGAAAACAGATATGAAACTTATATCAATGGATAGAGGGACATTTGCCCATTCAGAAGCTACCACGATTGCAAGATTTAGACAATTGACAGGTCGTTTACGGTGAGATATATAGAACCTTGTGTACACAGCAACAAGACACACTAGTGGAGAATCGCCGAAAAATATTGAGGAGTATCATACGAACTACTGCATTCTTTCCAAAACAACTTCCTAACGAAAACGAAAATAGCCATGAAACTTACATCAATGGATAGATAAGCATTCAATTATTCAGATGCTACCAGGATTGCCAGATTTAGACAATTTTTAGGTCGTTTATGTTGAGATATATAGAGCCTTGTTTACACGGAAACATGACAGACAAGTGGAGAATCGCTCATAAATAATTAGGAGTATCATACGAACTACTGCATTCTTTCCAAAACAACTTCCTAACGAAAACAAAAACAGATATGAAACTTACATCAATGGATAGAGGGACATTTGCCCATTCAGATCTTAACAGGATTGCAAGATTTAGACAACTCACAGGTCGTTTACGCTGAGATATATGGAGCCTTCTTTAAACGGCAACATGACAGGCAGGTGGAGCGTCGCCCAAAAATAATGAGGAGTATAATACGTACTACTGCATTCTCCCAAAACAACTTCCTAACGAAAACGAAAACAGATATGAAACTTAAACCAATGGATAGAGGGACATTCACCCATTCAGATGCAACCAGGACTGTCAGATTTAGACAATTTTCAGGTCGTTTATGTTGAGATATAGAAAACCTTGTTTACACGGAAACATGACAGACAAGTGGAGAATCGCCCAAAAATAATTAGGAGTATCATACGAACCTACTGCATTTTTCCAAAAACAACTTCCTAACGAAAACAAAAACAGATATGAAACTTACATCAAATGGATAGAGGGACATTTGCCCATTCAGATCTCAAAGGGATTGCTAGATTTAGACAATTGTGAGGTCGTTTATGTTGAGATATATAGAGCCTTGTGTACACAGCAACAAGACTGACTAGTGGAGAATCGCCGAAAAATATTTAGGAGTATCATACGAACTACTGCATTCTTTCCAAAACAACTTCCTAACGAAAACGAAAACAGCTATGAAACTTACATCAATGGATAGAGAAGCATTCAAGTATTCAGATGCTACCAGGATTGCCAGATTTAGAATATTTTTAGGTCGTTTATGTTTAGATATATAGAGCCTTGTTTACACGGCAACATGACTGACAAGTGGAGAATCGCCCAAAAATAATTAGGAGTATCATACGAACTACTGCATTCTTCCAAAAACAACTTCCTAACAAAAACAGATATGAAACTTACATCAATGGATAGAGGGACATTTGCCCATTCAGTTTTCAACAGAATTGCTAGATTTAGACAATTGTGAGGTCTTTTATGCTAAGATATATAGAGCCTTGTGTACACCTCAACAACACTGACTAGTGGAGAATCGCCGAAAAATATTTAGGAGTATCATACGAACTACTGCATTCTTTCCAAAAAAACTTCATAACGAAAACGAAAACAGATATGAAACTTACACGAATTGATAGAGAAATATTCAATTAATCAGATGTTACCAGGATTGTCAGATTTAGGACAATTTTTAGGTCGTTTATGTTGAGATATATAGAGCCTTGTTTAGACGGAAACATGACAGACAAGTGGAGAATCGCTCATAAATATTTAGGAGTATCATACGAACTACTGCAATCTTTCCAAAACAACTTCTAACGAAAACAAAAACAGATATGAAACTTACATCAATGGATAGAGGGACATTTGCCCAATCAGATCTCAACAGGATTGCAAGATTTAGACAACTCACAGGTCGTTTACGCTGAGATATATGGAGCCATCTTTAAACGGCAACATGACAGACAAGTGGAGCGTCGCCCAAAAAATAATGAGGAGTATAATACGTACTACTGCATTCTCCCAAAACAACTTCCTAACGAAAACGAAAACAGATATGAAACTTACACCAATGGATAGAGGGCCATTCACCCATTCAGATGCAACCAGGACTGTCAGATTTAGACAATTTTCAGGTCGTTTATGTTGAGATATAGAGAACCTTGTTTACACGGCAACATGACAGACAAGTGGAGAATCGCTCATAAATAATTACGAGTATCATACGAACTACTGCATTGTTTCCAAAACAACTTCCTAACGCAAACGAAAACAGATATGAAACTTACATCAATGGATAGAGGGACATTCGCCCATTCAGAAACTACCAGGATTGCCAGATTTAGACAATTGTCAGGTCGTTTATGTTGAGATATAGAGAACCTTGTTTACACGGCAACGTGACAGACAAGTGGAGAATCGCCCAAAATTAATTGGGAGTTTCATACGAACTACTGCATTCTTTCCAAAACAACTTCCTAACGAAAACGAAAACAGATATGAAACTTAAACGAATTGATAGATAAACATTCAATTAATCAGATGTTACCAGAAATGCCAGATTTAGAATATTTTTAGGTCGTTTATGTTGAGATATATAGAGCCTTGTTTACACGGAAACAGGCTGACAAGTGGAGAATCGCTCATAAATAATTAGGAGTATCATACGAACTACTGTATTCTTTCCAAAACAACTTCCTAACGAAAACGAAAACAGATATGAAACTTAATCGAATTGATAGATAAACATTCAATTAATCAGATGTTACCAGAATTGCCAGATTTAGAATATTTTTAGGTCGTTTATGTTGAGATATATAGAGCCTTGTTTACACGGAAACAGGCAGACAAGTGGAGAATCGCTCATAAATAATTAGGAGTATCATACGAACTACTGTATTCTTTCCAAAACAACTTCCTAACGAAAACGAAAACAGATATGAAACTTACATGAATGGATAGAGGAACATTTCGCCAATTCAGAAGCTTCCAGGATTGCCAGATTTAGACAATTGTCAGGTCGTCTATGCTGAGATATATAGAGCCTTGTGTACACGGCAACAAGACTGACTAGTGGAGAATCGCCGAAAAAAATATTTAGGAGTATCATACGAACTACTGCATTCTTTCCAAAACAACTTCCTAACGAAAACGAGAACAGATATGAAACTTACTACAATTGATAGAGAAACATTCAATTAATCAGATGCTACCAGGATTGCCAGATTTGAATATTTCTAGGTCGTTTATATTGAGATATATAGAGCCTTGTTTACACGGCAACATGACAGACAAGTGGAGAATCGCCCAAAAATAATGAGGAGTATCATACCTACTACTGCATTCTTTCCTAAACAACTTCCTTACGAAAACGAAAACAGATATGAACCTTACACCAATGGATAGAGGGACATTCACCCATTCAGAAGCTTCCAGGATTGCCAGATTTAGACAAATGTCAGGTCGTTTACGCTGAGATATATAGAGCCTTGTGAACACGGCAACAAGACTGACTAGTGGAGAATCGCCGAAAAATATTTAGGAGTATCATACAAACTACTGCATTCTTTCCAAAACAACTTCCTAACGAAAACGAAAAACAGATATGAAACTTACACGAATTGATAGAGAAAACATTCAATTAATCAGATGTTACCAGGATTGCCAGATTTAGCATATTTTCAGGTCGTTTATGTTGAGATATAGAGACCCTTGTTTACACGGCAACATGACAGACAAGTGGAGAATCGCCAAAAAATAATTAGGAGTATCATACGAACTACTTCATTCTTTCTAAAACAACTTCCTAACGAAAACGAGAACAGATATGAAACTTACACCAATGGATAGAGGGACATTCACCTATTCAGATGCTACTAGACTGTCAGATTTAGACAATTTTCAGGTCGTTTATGTTGAGATATAGAGAACCTTGTTTACACGGCAACATGACAGACAAGTGGAGAATCGACGAAAAATAATTAATAGTTTTCATACGAACTACTGCATTCTTTCCAAAACAACTTTCCTAACGAAAACGAAAACAGATATGAAACTTACATGATAGGATAGAGGTACATTTGCTCATTCAGAATCTACCAGGATTGCCAGATTTAGACAATTGTCAGGTCGTTTTATGCTGAGATATATAGAGCCTTTTGTACACGGCAACAAGATTGACTAGTGGAGAATCGCCGAAAAATATTTAGGAGTATCATACGAACTACTGCATTCTTTCCAAAAAAAACTTCCTAACGAAAACAAAAAAACAGATATGAAACTTACACGAATTGATAGAGAAATATTCAATTATCAGATGTTACCTGGATTGTCAGATTTCGAATATTTTTAGGTCGTTTATGTTGAGATATATAGAGAACCTTGTTTACACGGCAACATGACAGACAAGTGGAGAATCGCCCAAAAATAATTGGAGTATCATACGAACTACTGCATTCTTTCCAAAACAACTACCTAACGAAAACGAAAACAGATATGAAACTTACATCAATGGATAGAAGGACATTTGCCCATTCAGAAGCTACCACGATTGCAAGATTTAGACAATTGACAGGTCGTTTACGGTGAGATATATAGAACCTTGTGTACACAGCAACAAGACACACTAGTGGAGATCGCCGAAAAATATTGAGGAGTATCATACGAACTACTGCATTCTTTCCAAAACAACTTCCTAAACGAAAACGAAAATAGCCATGAAACTTACATCAATGGATAGATAAGCATTCAATTATTCAGATGCTACCAGGATTGCCAGATTTAGACAATTTTATAGGTCGTTTAAGTTGAGATATATAGAGCCTTGTTTACACGGAAACAGGCTGACAAGTGGAGAATCCCTCATAAATAATTAGGAGTATCATACGAACTACTGCATTCTTTCCAAAACAACTTCCTAACGAAAACAAAAACAGATATGAAACTTACATCAATGGATAGAGGGACATTTGCCCATTCAGATCTTAACAGGATTGCAAGATTTAGACAACTCACAGGTCGTTTACGCTGAGATATATGGAGCCTTCTTTAAACGGCAACATGACAGGCAGGTGGAGCGTCGCCCAAAAATAATGAGGAGTATAATACGTACTACTGCATTCTCCCAAAACAACTTCCTAACGAAAACGAAAACAGATATGAAACTTAAACCAATGGATAGAGGGACATTCACCCATTCAGATGCAACCAGGACTGTCAGATTTAGACAATTTTCAGGTCGTTTATGTTGAGATATAGAAAACCTTGTTTACACGGAAACATGACAGACAAGTGGAGAATCGCCCAAAAATAATTAGGAGTATCATACGAACTACTGCATTTTTCCAAAAACAACTTCCTAACGAAAACAAAAACAGATATGAAACTTACATCAATGGATAGAGGGACATTTGCCCATTCAGATCTCAAAGGGATTGCTAGATTTAGACAATTGTGAGGTCGTTTATGTTGAGATATATAGAGCCTTGTGTACACAGCAACAAGACTGACTAGTGGAGAATCGCCGAAAAATAATTTAGGAGTATCATACGAACTACTGCATTCCTTCCAAAACAACTTCCTAACGAAAACGAAAACAGCTATGAAACTTACATCAATGGATAGAGAAGCATTCAAGTATTCAGATGCTACCAGGATTGCCAGATTTAGAATATTTTTAGGTCGTTTATGTTTAGATAGATAGAGCGTTGTTTACACGGCAACATGACTGACAAGTGGAGAATCGCCCAAAAACAATTAGGAGTATCATACGAACTACTCCATTCTTACAAAAACAACTTCCTGACGAAAACAGATATGAAACTTACATCAATGGATAGAGGGACATTCGCCCATTCAGTTTTTCAACAGAATTGCTAGATTTAGACAATTGTGAGGTCTTTTATGCTAAGATATATAGAGCCTTGTGTACACCTCAACAACACTGACTAGTGGAGAATCGCCGAAAAATATTTAGGAGTATCATACGAACTACTGCATTCTTTCCAAAAAAACTTCATAACGAAAACGAAAACAGATATGAAACTTACACAAATTGATAGAGAAATATTCAATTAATCAGATGTTACCAGGATTGTCAGATTTAGACAATTTTTAGGTCGTTTATGTTGAGATATATAGAGCCTTGTTTACACGGAAACATGACAGACAAGTGGAGAATCGCTCATAAATAATTAGGAGTATCATACGAACTACTGCATTCTTTCCAAAGCAACTTCCTAACGAAAACAAAAACAGATATGAAACTTACATCAATGGATAGAGGGACATTTGCCCATTCAGATCTCAACAGGATTGCAAGATTTAGACAACTCACAGGTCGTTTACGCTGAGATATATGGAGCCTTCTTTAAACGGCAACATGACAGACAAGTGGAGCGTCGCCCAAAAATAATGAGGAGTATAATACGTACTACTGCATTCTCCCAAAACAACTTCCTAACGAAAACGAAAACAGATATGAAACTTACACCAATGGATAGAGGGCCATTCACCCATTCAGATGCAACCAGGACTGTCAGATTTAGACAATTTTCAGGTCGTTTATGTTGAGATATAGAGAACCTTGTTTACACGGCAACATGACAGACAAGTGGAGAATCGCTCATAAATAATTACGAGTATCATACGAACTACTGCATTGTTTCCAAAACAACTTCCTAACGCAAACGAAAACAGATATGAAACTTACATCAATGGATAGAGGGACATTCGCCCATTCAGAAACTACCAGGATTGCCAGATTTAGACAATTGTCAGGTCGTTTATGTTGAGATATAGAGAACCTTGTTTACACGGCAACGTGACAGACAAGTGGAGAATCGCCCAAAATTAATTGGGAGTTTCATACGAACTACTGCATTCTTTCCAAAACAACTTCCTAACGAAAACGAAAACAGATATGAAACTTACATCAATGGATAGAGGGACATTCGCCCATTCAGAAGCTACCACGATTGTCAGATTTAGACAATTGTCAGGTCGTTTATGCTGAGATATATAGAGCCTTGTGTACACGGCAATAAGACTGACTAGTGGAGAATCGCCGAAAAATATTTAGGAGTATCTACGAACTACTGCATTGTTTCCAAAACAACTTCCTAACGAAAACGAAACCAGATATGAAACTTACACGAATCGATAGAGAAACATTCAATTAATCAGATGTTACCAGGATTGTCAGATTTAGAATATTTTTAGGTCGTTTATGTTGAGATATATAGAGCCTTGTTTACACGGCAACATGACAGAAAAGTGGAGAATCGCCCAAAAATAATTGGAATATCATACGAACTACTGCATTCTTTCCAAAACAACTTCCTAACGAAAACAAAAACAGATATGAAACTTACATCAATGGATAGAGGGACATTTGCCCATTCAGATCTCAACAGGATTGCAAGATTTAGACAACTCACAGGTCGTTTACGCTGAGATATATGGAGCCTTCTTTAAACGGCAACATGACAGACAAGTGGAGCGTCGCCCAAAAATAATGAGGAGTATAATACTTACTACTGCATTCTCCCAAAACAACTTCCTAACGAAAACGAAAACGAATATGAAACTTACACCAATGGATAGAGGAACATTCACCCATTCAGATGCAACCAGGACTGTCAGATTTAGACAATTTTCAGGTCGTTTATGCTGAGATATACAGAGCTTTGTGTACACGGCAACAAGAATGACTAGTGGAGAATCGCCGAAAAATATTTAGGAGTATCACACGAACTACTGCATTCTTTCCAAAACAACTTCCTAACGAAAACAAAAACAGATATGAAACTTACATTAGTGGATAGAGGGACATTTGCATATTCAGATCTCCACAGGCTTGCTAGATTTAGACAACTCACAGGTCGTTTATGCTGAGATATATGGAGCCTTCTTTACACGGCAACATGACAGACAAGTGGAGAATCGCCCAAAAATAAAGAGGAGTATAATACGAACTACTTCATTCTTTCTAAAACAACTTCCTAGCGAAACCGAAAACAGATATGAAACTTACACCAATGGATAGAGGGCCATTCACCCATTCAGATGCAACCAGGACTGTCAGATTTAGACAATTTTCAGGTCGTTTATGTTGAGATATAGAGAACCTTGTTTACACGGCAACATGACAGACAAGTGGAGAATCGCTCATAAATGATTAGGAGTATCATACGAACTACTGCATTCTTTCCAAAACAACTTCCTAACGAAAAGAAAAACAGATATGAAACTTACATCAATGGATAGAGGGACATTTGCCCATTCAGATCTTAACAGGATTGCAAGATTTAGACAACTCACAGGTCGTTTACGCTGAGATATATGGAGCCTTCTTTAAACGGCAACATGACAGACAAGTGGAACGTCGCCCAAAAATAATGAGGAGTATAATACGTACTACTGCATTCTCCCAAAACAACTTCCTAACGAAAACGAAAACAGATATGAAACTTACACCAATGGATAGAGGGCCATTAACCCATTCAGATGCAACCAGGACTGTCAGATTAGTCAATTTTCAGGTCGTTTATGTTGAGATATAGAGAACCTTGTTTACACGGCAACATGACAGACAAGTGGAGAATCGCTCATAAATAATTACGAGTATCATACGAACTACTGCATTGTTTCCAAAACAACTTCCTAACGCAAACGAAAACAGATATGAAACTTACATCAATGGATAAAGGGACATTCGCCCATTCAGAAACTACCAGGATTGCCAGATTTAGACAATTGTCAGGTCGTTTATGTTGAGATATAGGGAACCTTGTTTACACGGCAACGTGACAGACAAGTGGAGAATCGCCCAAAATTAATTGGGAGTTTCATACGAACTACTGCATTCTTTCCAAAACAACTTCCTAACGAAAACGAAAACAGCTATGAAACTTACATCAATGGATAGAGGGACATTCACCCATTCAGAAGCTACCAGGATTGCCAGATTTAGACAATTGTCTGGTCGTTTATGCTGAGATATATAGAGCCTTGTGTACACGGCAGCAAGACTGACTAGTGGAGAATCGCCGAAAAATATTTAGGAGTATCATACGAACTACTGCATTCTTTTCAAAACAACTTCCTAAGGAAAACGAAAACACATATAAAACTTACACGAATTGATAGAGAAACATTCAATTAATCAGATGTTACCAGGATTGTCAAATTTAGAATATTTTTTAGGTCGTTTATGTTAAGATATATAGAGCTTTGTTTACACGGCAACATGACAGACAAGTGGAGAATCGCCTTAAAATAATTGGAGTATCATATTAACTACTGCATTCTTTCCAAAACAACTACCTAACGAAAACAAAAACAGATATGAAACTTACATCAATGGATAGAAGGACATTTGCCCATTCAGATCTCAACAGGATTGCAAG
>NC_141783.1:3703625-3777377 GCF_054643075.1 Acanthaster planci | reverse complement strand
CAACGGAGAAAAGCCCTTCCAGGTCTTACCGCCTTACAAACAAAATTGAGACGACCTAGTAGGGACTGAAGATTGCGCAGCGTGATTTTCTTCTGATCGAGCACACTCACAATTATATTTTGTAAAGCAACTTGCTTATCAGTCGTGATTTGAATCTGTCGTGCAACCGTATCGATCGCTAAACCCAGGAAAGTGAGGTTTGTAGCTGGACCTTCGTTTTTTTCTTGCGATGGGTACCCCAAATCGCTGACAAACTACTCTGAAAGATTGGAGGGAACGTGCGCACTCGGCATGACTAGCCCCAACGAGCAGGAAATCATCCAAATAATGCACAATGTTAGGAGATTTGGCCACCTTACGAGTACAGTACTCAAGGAAAGTACTGAACTGCTCGAACGTAACACAGGATATAGCACAGCCCATAGGCATGCATTTATCGAAATAAAATAGGCCGTTATGGGAAGAACCAAGCAAATCGAAATCGCTTGGATGGACGGAAAGTAAACGAAAGGCTGACTTAATATCCGACTTAGCCATTAGGGCACTGCATGGTAAACCTAGTTATCGCCTCATCAAAACTCGTGTATGAAACGGTGGTGTCTGCGGGATCAATGAAATCATTCACTGATTTGCCAAATAGGGGATGACAAATTATGGATTAACCGAAATTCACCCGAGTCTGTTTGGGCACCAGGCCCATAGGTGAGCAATGGAAATGAGGAAGAGGCTGGGACAAAAACAGGCCAGCAACGCGACCCAAAGCAACTTCATGATCATTTTTTGACTGCAGAATGTTGGGATGTTTGCGAGCAAATGCACAATTACGAGCAGAGGTACTAACCCTTCTTGCAAAATGTGGGAGTCCTGAGTATTAGGGTAAGCCCGTAAAAAAGGGAGCTTACTACTTAGTTTTATCGGGGTTGATGCCAGCTGCCGGCACCCGTGCTGTGACGCGAGATTGTGAGTTTCCCTGACAACGGGTTGCGGGGTGGCCAAATTCCCTGCAGGTGGAGCAGCGATGCGCGAAGCGACACAAGGGGCGATTGCACTGACCGCGGTTGAAGTCGTTACATGTAGGTTGACCAACCCCGGCGACTGGGCCGACCAGGGCCGAAATCGGACCAGGGGTTGGTGGCAGTGGAGGGGGCACGCTCGTGTTGCTGATACGGACGAAAATTACGCTGGTGTGAAATGGGCGCACCAAGCAGCACCAGCCAAAGTTCGACATCAATAGTTGCCCAAGAGCGTGACGGCACATGTGCCTGGCGCAGTCGAAACTGGATGTCGTACTCGCGCCAACCATATCCCACATGTCGAAATGCTGGGGATCGAATAGTGTCTACGTACTTCAGTAACGAACGAGCATGGGTAGGATGTCGCAACAAATACATAGATGCAAAAACTAGATACGCTGACGTGCACTGCTCGACAGACGAAATACGCGGAGCCTCCTTATGGGGATGAATCTGCCAAAGTGGGGACTCATTGGACCCAATTGTAAAAAGCGTCTCGTCAAAGGAATTATCCAAGCCTGTGTCGCGCGACGACTTCAACAAGGTTCCGAATTCTACATGTACATACTCCCCCCTCCAAATTTTGTCTTTTAGATGTTGATTGTCACAGATGCTAGTTAATGCCATATTCGAATCGGAAGAGGAGGTAATTGACAATGTGCTTGGAGCTGAAGTTCCTGACACCACGGGCGTGAAACTGGAAGGTTGCGGGGCTTGGGACTTACCCTGCTCCAAAGTTTGCGCCGAACTCCCTCCAGGCCGACTGATGGTCGCGGGCGCTGGTGTTGCATGGGTAGCCTCAACACTCGCACTCACATCTGGAATCATTCCGACCGTAGCCAATGATAATATAGTGGTTTCCGGACCAGGTGACGCAAGCTGCAGTGCACTGGACCCCCCAAGGTCTGTGACCACCGACGCATCTTGATGGGAAGACTTGCGAGGCCGCCCCCGAGCACGCTTCGCTACATCTGTCGGCCCAGAAGGAGCCCGCCACTTGGAATTGGCGCGGGGCATAACTAACAAAATTGCTTTTGCAAAACAGACCGATTTTCTCTTTTCCCACCAAACACCACGGCTGCTCAAGCAAAAATGACCGTGAGTAACTCTCTCCAGTGCTACTAACATTTTTAAGGTCACGCGAGTAACTAGTTCGAGGCATTAAATCACCGTGCCAGCAACCGCAAGTGAACACTACTGACCCACTTCGTGACAAAAGCCTCCAATGTCCCGCGGTGATAAATTACTTGAAGCTGCAATTTATTTCGCCTCAAATTGATTATCCCAGCACTCACTTAGATCCTTTTCCACAATTCTTTGTCCTTTAACTTTTACACACTACTTCAAGATCTATTCATTTTGTTTTTCCACCACACAGATTCTGTAACTTATTTACAGCACGATTTCAAATCAGTTTTGTTTTACACCAGTTTAACCTATTTATATATTTCTAAAATCCACAGAAGTTATTTTAATAAAGGTTAAAGGTTTTTTTCCTTTTTTTCACAACAACAACCTCAATAATTACTAAGTTCTAAAATTGTTCACCTTTTTACCGGGTGACTTCTGCTGCAGTTTTCACCAACACTTAGTTTTCAATCTTTTTCTCTTTACTGCAACTTTATAATATCATTACCAATAATCACACTTCAATTTTTATCAGTGATTCATTCAACACTGCCAATTTTGTGTGGATTTTCAATCTAACACCTAACAGAACTCACAATAATGTTTCACAATTAGCACTTAATACAATCTCTGTCCAAAAGATAAGTACATGTATATACCAGTAAATATTCCAAATTACAATTCTGTCAGTGTTTTGGGTGAATGACTAAAGTGTCCCTCCCGTCCGATGCACTGATGTTTCCTGGAACCTTGGAAGCTTTCTTGGTCAATGTGTGGGGGGGCAATCCACAACCCTAACTGATCGTGGGTCGATGGACAATGGTGGGTTCGGATTGACTGTAATTTATTCTGGAAATGTGAGGTCGAAGAGCACACGGCCAGCGACACGGAGGCGGGAAGTTGGCATAACCCACTTCACACGCGTGGGGGCGCACTCCGCCCTGCACGGAGGACTTACCCTACATGATCTGCCTAAGCCGTATACCGCTGCTCAACGTCACCCCTACATCTCTCCCACACTTAAATGTAGTCGTCCCAATGACACAGCAATCCTTAGATACCGGAAGTCAAAACACTTAACTGGAAAACACTTAGTAAATCTAACAAGTGAAAATGGTAATGTAACACCTTTTAAACGCGGGTCAAGTGTGCACCCAATTTACAGAAAGAAACTTTAAAGCCTCTATTCACAGCTACTCTCGTAAAGTACAATGAGCAAGTATATATGGCCAGTATAATCAGCAAGTACACCTGGAATCCAGAAAACACTTTGAAATGAGATGCATAATACCGATCCAAATGTTTGGGTAGCCTCAGGCGCTGGAGGCCCCCCCTCTTAAAATGAGCAAAAACAGAAAGTCTACTGATACAGTTCACACTTGAAGTCTGACGTTTAGCAAACTGCGACAGTCTTCATCAACTAGTCCATGTCAGAGTTACTAGAGTCCATTTTGGCAGTATCTACAATCATGTTTTTGACTTGAGTCAACAGGCGTACAACATTGGAAAACTGGGGTCCTACTTGGCGGCCTCCCTTTTGTTGTACGCTTGGAACGTCTGGGTTTCTGTGGGGCCTCCGAGTCAGCCTGCAGACCATCTGTAGAGGTCCCAATTGTCCCCGTCAGGCCACTAGGGGGTTCCACCGACACATCTCCTGGTGGTACGTCACAGGTTGTCCGCCGGATGACATTTTCATTGGGGGCAGATATGTGGGTTGGTCAGAGATGACTCGTCGGTCAGTCCCTCATTGGTAGCTTGGTCGGATTCACCAGGGGTCAACCTGCACCTCAGCATTGTCCATGTGATTACCGTTGGTGGTGGCTCCGCGAGTAGTGTCACTAGGCAGTATTGGAGTTTCTTCAGGTACCGGTTGACGTGGCAGTGGTCCTGGCTGTGAGGGAAGGATAAGAGTCACCCCGCACCCATCGCAACTGCTTGAGGAGGCATCATCACTGTTCCCACTCTCAGTTCCCGGATCAGGTGGCAAGCCGACATCCCAGGTGCAATGTTTCAACTCACAGCGATGTAGGACCTTCTGACGACCAGTGGGATGACGCACCACATAGACTGGTTGTCCAGCAAAAGGGCGACTAACAACCATGTATGGATTTTTTTTCCCAGAAGTCCTGGATTTTTGCTCTTCCTCTGTGGGATCTGTCTCGAACTAGTACATATTCTCCGGTGCATAGGGATTTCTCAAACACGTCTTTCTCCCAGGCAGCATCTCTGGCCTCCACCTTAATGTCCAAGGCAGCCCTGGCAATGGCTTGTGCCCTCTCAAGCTGTTCACTATGCTTCTTCGCGAAGTTGCCTACACTCGTGCCACCAAGCTGGGGACGATCCACACCCAGTAGAAGGTGCTGGGGTAGGCGTGCTGTCCGGCCGAACATAAGGTAAAATGGTTCATAACCGGTGCTGGAGTGTTGAGTGTTGTTGTAGACTGTGACTAAATAGGGAAGAGAATCTGTCCATCTCGTCTTCTTATGGGCTGGCAGGGCAACAAGCAGATTGTGGAGAGTCCTGTTAAAGTGCTTGCACTGCCCATTGCCCTGGCGATGGTACGGTGTCGTGTGAGTCTGTCCGATCCCATACAACTTGCAGAGTTCTTGCACTACCTGGGCATCGACACACTTGCCGTTATCGGAGTGTATTCGCAGAGGGCACCAAATGGTATGATGAGATGCTTAACCAGCATTTTAGCCACTGTTTCTGCACGCTGATCTCTTGTAGGGACCGCCCAGGAGTACTTTGTAAAGACATCTGTCAACACGAGTATGTTATCGTATCCGTCTGAGGACTGTTCGATCACAGTGAAATCCATAGCGACCACTTCAAGGGCCGCTGTAGCACGTAATGCCCCAAGGGGGGGGGGGCTGGATGGAACGATTAGGGCGTTTACTGACACCGCACCTCTCACACAAGTGACACCAAGTATGAACGGAGACTGCCATCTGCGGCCAATAGAAGAGGAACTGGAGTTGTTTTAGGGTCCTCTTTGCAGCGAAGTGACCTGCACCATCATGGAACAGCGTCAAAACGTCATCATGTAGTCGTGCTGGCAGCACCAGGCACTCACACACACCGTCTCCCTGTAGTTCTGAATGCCGATACAGGACACCATTTTTGAAGAAGAGCTGTCCCCAATGCTTTAGGATGGAGACAGTGTCCTTGGGCTCATTTTCTCGCTCTTGTCTGGAGGGTCGGCTTTCCCTCTGAACATGAGGGATGACCCTACTGATAATGAAGTCTTCATCTTGGAGGTCACGCATCACCTGTGCAGAGTAACCTGGTAAACTATGGCAACCTGCATCACTTTCTACCTTGATCTGGTGGGCTAGGACTGGGTTAAGTTCAGTAGGAACTTCAGCTGATCCACAGGTGGCGCAAATGGTACACCATACCAGTTCAATGTCTGGAACTGGCGTCAATGTTGGCACTTCGTCGATGGGGCACTTGTGTACGCAGGACAGTGCATCGGGCGCCTGATTTGTCCGTCCAGGCTGGTACTCTAACTTGAAGTCGAATGCTGATAAGTGTTGGACCCAGCACAGCTCAGTAGCACTTAGATTTGCAGTATCTAAGTACTTGAGGGGGTTGTGATCAGTGAAGATGATGCACTTATTTCCCATCAGGTAGTCACGAAATGCCTCGCAAACTGCCAATCGTACACCCAGGAGCTCCAGTTTGAATGCAGAGTAGTTTTTGTCGTTTCTCTCAACTTGACGTAGTGACTGTGAAGCATAGGCTATGACTGACTTCAACCCATTGATCTGCTGGGACAATACCGCACCCAGTCCTCTGCTGCTTGCATCTGTTTCCACGATGAATGGTTGGGAGAAGTCAGCAAACTTCAAGACTGGAGCTTCCATCAACTTTGACTTCAGTGTTTGTACCGCAGAGCATGCTTCCTCATCGAGTGTGATCTTTCTTCCCCCTATTTGATCTTCCCCTTATGTGATGTCCCCTTAAGATACCGTACGTGAGCAGTGGTGCTGTTGTTACACCCTTGTATGACCGAAAGGGCATACATGTGCAGGTGTTACATTAAAATATGATGTGATACGCAGTCCTGTAAAAATAATGGAAATACACCAGTCAGGAATACAGGAAAGCTTGTGACTTTAATGAAGATGATGTTGCCTTGAACATTGCATAAGAAACAACGAAGAAATGATTGAGTAAGTACAAATTCTGGCAAAACACATAATGCAAAGATAAATTCCTCAAAACTCTGATTGCCTAGAAAACACTTGCGATATTGATATCTATCCATGAACTAACCTATTAACCTAACACAATATCGATACTAGCTAGCCTTAGCAATTATCAATATGCTGTTCTCTGGCATACTTGCCCATATATAAGTCTATATCACCATCACACAGCCCAACTGCACTTTCCCACAGGTGGCTGAGATAAACAATCCGGGATTATATCTGGCTGAATGAACACGAGTCATGCACTGGACTCAGCATGGTCTTGGCTGACCCATGTGCATGTCTCAAGGTTCCTTTGTTCTAAGTAAAGGTAGTACAGCAAAATCACAAGACACATGTAACGTACAAGAACTTCTAACTCTAAAACACAAAATGATTGTTCAGCAATCAGTCTTAACTAAAATCACTATTTATACATAACTAATTCTGGCATCCAAGAAACCTTGCAACAATCCTTGGTCTAAATTAAGTAAACTTCACAAATCAGCTGTCTTGATATGAACCATAATTCATCATATTAAAATCATACTATCACAGCTGTCTAGAACCTCATCTTTCAGAAACTTGGCAAAAATGCAGTAAGGTTCCAAAGAATACTTTAGTCAAGGAGGGAACCTTGTTATTCTTACAGAAAGCTTCACACTCTCAAGGAATTGACTATCTCAATGTCTCAAGACTAAACAACTGATTTCTTCATGTCGCTTGTTAGTAAAATAAAGTACCAAAATAACAAAACACAATTCCAATGATATCTATGACAAGGTATAATACAGGAATGAAAGATAAAAAGAGAAATCAACATACCTGTAAAAATAATGGAAATACACCAGTCAGGAATAGAGGCTTGTGACTTTAATGAAGATGATGTTGCCTTGAACATTGCATGAGAAACAATGAAGGCAACTTCCTGTCCCTGCTGATGTGGCACTTTTGGTCAAGTCCATTATGTTACACGGGAGAACAATTCTGGGTCGATGCATTATAGGAAGGGGGAAAAAGTTAACCAACCAGTAAAAGAAGGGGGGGGCAATTTCCATGACCTCTACACTGTGACACTTGAATATCCCTGAATGAATGAACTTCCGAAAGAAGCCCGTAAACCCAAGAAATGCTCGCAACTCTGTGACTGTCATTGGTGCTGGCCAATCCCTCACTGCGGCTACTTTGTCTGGGTCTGGCTTCACTCCTTCTCCAGCTACCACCAGATGGCCTAAGTACTTCACTTGAGCTTTGAAGAAGTCACATTTGGCTGGCTTTAACTTCAATCCATAGTTTTGCAGTCATGAGAACACCAGCTCCAGTCGTTGCAGGTGTTCTTCAAATGTTGAGGAGTAGACTATGATATCATCGAGGTATATCAGGGGGCTCTGCAATGCTTCATCGCCGAAACATCGCTGCATCAACCTCTGGAACGTAGCAGGGCTATTACACATCCCAAAGGGCATACGGGTGTACTCCCAAAGTCCAAAGGGGGTTGTGAACGCTGTCTTTGGGATGTCACTCTCTTCCATGGCCACCTGATCGAAGCCCGATGTGAGATCCATGATACTAAACTACCTTGCATTACCAAGGGCCTCCAGGGACTCGTTGATGCGTGGTAAAGGGAAAGCGCTCCTTACTGTCCCACTATTTAGTCGCCGGTAGTCCACACATAAGCGTATGGTCTGGTCTTTCTTCTGCGCCACTACTATGGGGGATGCCCAAGGGCTGGAGCTCTCTCTGATCACCCCTTTCTCAAGCAGATCTTTGATGTGTGCCCTTACTTCTTGGTACTGCGATGGTGGAGAGAGCGATATCTCTGTCTTATCAGAGAAGTGTCGCCTGTATCGATGCCATGCCTGACTGTTTCAGTGTGGCCTAGGTCACCATCCCTCAGGGAGAATACACTGTTATACTTCTGGTGAAGTTGTTCAAACTAGGACACTTCCTCAGGTGTTAAGCGATCTTCCAGCTCAAAGGTGTTCAACAGAAGTGGTGACTCTTTGTCCAACATAGAAATGGAAGCGCAATGCACTGGACTGTGCCTCTTGCTGCACTCCTTATGTTCTTCTTCTGTGGGTATGGGGTCCCCATGATATAATGTGCCAATGCAAGAGTGGCTCTGTAAAAGGAGATCCTGATTTGTGTCATTCGCTGCACCCACTGTGAACTTTACTTCACAGACGCTGACCAATGACCTGTTGATCTGGACACCGCTAGGCAAGTTGGATGACTCCCCAGGTTCTAACACTGCAACATATTCCATGTTATCGGGGCTGGGACAGGCTGACGCCTGTAGAATAACCATCTGTTTAGCAGGAAGGAGCACAGGTGGCCCTCGAAGGAGATATGCCCTGCTGATCTTATCCTGATTTGAGGTGAACTCTACCCTTTTACGCACTGCCTGCATGGCCCTCTCCCACACTTGTTTGTCATGTGGTTGCAACTTCTTCAGGTGCATTTGTCCATGGGGGGGTCACAAACTCATTCCAACATTCTTTGAGAATGTTCATTCCCAGCATTCCAGGGGTTGAGCCAGACAACTTGGCGGACTCAATAACTAACACCATTCTTGCTTCAATGACATGCCCGAGCACTACGATGTCTGTTTCGAATATACGTGTGTAAGGTATTGCCCCGCCGTTTGCTCAAACAAGCTTGAAATACTTGGGAACCTCCCTCAATGTTATGCCACACACCTTGAAATGTTCCTCATAGTAATCCATAGTAATCCATAGTGACCATTGACCCTGTATCTAGAAGACAAGGCACATGTATTCCACTGAATGACGCATCTACAGTAAAACAGTAAGCCGTTGCCTTCAATGCAAATTCCTTTGCCCTGGTGTCCAAAGAGCCTTCATTCCCCCCTCTCACTGCCTGGCTCGAAACAGTGGAGGGAGCTAGTTTCCCGCCGCAGGGGTAGAAGCGCCCTCATCTTTGCGTGTTGGGGTCAGAGTGTTTGGTGGCTTGGAGTACTGATGAGAATTGGTGTGGGATCAGCGCCAGGGAGCCAAACAGTCGCGGGAGAAATGGCCTGGCTGGCCGCAGTTGTAGCACCTTGAGATCATGGGCATGCCAGTCTGATGATCAGGGGCACTGTAGTTCCACTTCATGGCTGGGTGGGGTTGGCCCATTGGTTGGCCGGTAGCACCAAAGGGATGAGGAGATGCATAGTGAGGCTGTTGTGGAGGGTAATATGGAGTCATCGCCAGAGGACCTGCAGCGGACAAGGCCTCAAGCTTTGTCATGACAACTGCCATCTGGTCTTCTAACTTCTTGACAGGATCATCCTCCATTGTCAAAATGGCAGACGTAATTCCTTCCCGATTGGCAATGTGAAAATGTGCCTGCTCTCGCTCTGCCCTCTTGATTGCCCAATCTTTGAGTTGGCTGAAGGTTATAGCAGGTCTCCGGTCAAGCAAGTGTCTACAAGAGTGGCGTAGCCCCTCTGCTGCGATCCCATCTACAAACTGTTCTCCTGCCATGATGTTGGGTTGCTTGTAGAGACCTTGGTCCTTCTTCTTGAAACGATGGAAGAGTTTCTCGAGGTCAACACCGAACTCACGAACGGACTCACCCCGCTGCTGGTGCCGTTCCAGGAATTTCCACTGAAGCTCGCTACTAGTCATTGGCTCTCCATATGAAGAACGCAGATAGGCCAAGGCCTCGATGACTGTCTTGCCGTCGGAAAGTAGGGACTTCACCTCGATCTTGGGGCCTCCGCGTAAAAAATCGAGGAGGAACTGGCCCCTTTGCTCTCCTTTCACATTGTAACGGTCGAAGGCAAATGTAATTGCTGATATGAATTCGTCCACTGGAACACACTTCCCACTGGACTCATCTCGGCCTTCGAAAATGGGTATTTTACGCTCGGGTGCCATTACTACATGACTGGGTACGTGGGCCACTGCTGGGATCTTCGTCTCTTTTGGGTCAAGGATTATGACCAGGTATGTCTTGTCCTGCCAATCTTCATTGGGAGGCAGAATCAGGTCGTCCACTCTTGGCAGTACAATTTCCTCTCCATCTTCAGTATAAGAAAGGCCACTGGCTCCCTCAAAGCATCCCCTCAGTGACTGCAGCGGGAGTCTGCCTTTCACCAATGTGAATCGCAAAGGTTTCTGGTTTCCACTTTGGACTCTGACTGTGGAAGCCATGGCCTGCATCGAAGTACGAGCAGCTGAAGAAGAACAAGGGCAGCGCGAGTCTGCCCTGAATCAGAAGGAGACCTGCAAAAATTGATGTGATTTGATTTGTTTTAAGCCAAATAGCCCACCTCCGGCGCTTTTGACAAAATTTGCAATCTGAAGTCAATCCCACTTCTGGCACATGTGGCGGGGCAATTCACAACCCTAACTGATCGTGGGTCGATGGACAATGGTGGGTTCGGATTGACTGTAATTTATTCTGCAAATGTGAGGCCGAAGAGCACACGGCCAGCGACACAGAGGCGGGAAGTTGGCATAACCCACTTCACGCGCATGGGGGCACACTCCTACCTGCACGGAGGACTTACCCTACATGATTTGCCTAAGCCATATACCGCTGCTCAACGTCGCCCCTACAAATGGAACACATGTAGGGCTCAAATTCAGGGTGGGTTCTCAGTCTTGCTGCAATTCACAAAGAGGTCACAATAATCACGGTGACAAAACTGACGCATCAGTTCCCAGGGCTGACTTCAGATCAGGCGTCTTATGCGGGTCTCACCAATCAGATTAAATAAATGGCTTGGGGTTTACCCCAAGAATTCTGCCATCTAAAAGTTAATATCAAACTGACTTATTTACCTTTGGAAATTTTTACATACTTTTAGAAAGATCAACATTTTATCTACCACACCCAGTTTGTTTCTTTATGCAAAAAAATTCTTTATAATCACAATCTAAGTAAATTTTCACAATATAAATATTTTAACATCAACAAGAATGCCACTCACGTTTAGGTGGGTTTTCATCCACTTGGAAAAACAATAGCTAGCAGCCACTGCCTGTATAACTTGCTATAGCTCAGACTATCGACAGTAATTTGTCGGCACTTGGCTTTGGTTTGTCCTTAGTTTTATTGATGTTGCCTGCTTGAGGGTTCAGCAGCAAGTGCCCCTCCTGCTAGCAGCAATTGTTCCTTTATGCCTTTTATCACTTCCTGTAGCTTTACGGATAGCTCTAGATCATTTCTTGTCCATGTTTAATATTTTTAATAATGGTAATTATAATTAATAATGTTAATGATATAAAAACATAGATAGACAAAGACACAAATTTAATTGAGTCTAATTTTTTTTCTAAATAATTCTACTATTCTGTAATGTGAAAATAATGTAACTGATCTAAGAAATAAAAAAACAGAGACACCAAGTAACATAGACACAAAGTAACATCAAAGTTCCATGTGCATGAATCTCCTGTATATGTACCAGTACTGAGGCACCTTAGCATCCCTAACAACAAACAGAAATGTTTATGTAAAGGAATTGTATATACAGAGTTACATGCATCTAACAACTAAAAAATATATTCAAGTATTAACTTTCAAACTTCATGTGCATGAACATGTATGCCAGTGTGATTTTTACATGTTTCATGCCCACCCCCCAACAGAAAAGTTTACATTCGAGAATCAATAACTAGTGGATTTTCTTACAAATAAGTGATTTTTTACATGTGCCTTAGCACCCATCCCTCCCCCTCACAAACAGGAATCATCCCCTGCTGGAACCATTTCCTGTCACATGTACAGCCACATTCTTGCAACTTTAATAGCAAGCATGGTCAAACTCTACCAGGTTTTATCATAAAGTGGCATTGAAGAACATGACATTCACAATTCTAAAGTTCATACTAGAAAAGGAATATTTACTGAAATACACACTCTTAGCAACTACTAAAATACTTTATATAATATATCTCATTATATATCATTATATATCATTCTTTCTGAAAACTTGACAAAGCCTTTCCAGAAATATGCTCAACATCTCTGTGTTTTCTCGTTCCAGTAAAACTTCCTTTTAGGAAGTTTCAGCAAAATAACTAGCAACATTCCAGGCTTCTCATGTTGCTTGGTTTCTTCTAACTTCCAAGATAGGGATCGCCATGGGAACGCCTTGCTAACTCACCATGAAGAATCACCATGGGAAATTCCTATGTGTTTCATGGGGTTTTGGACACCATGAACATCATGGGTCCCATGTCCCCCATGGAATGTCCCATGCATAAATAAATCCAATGAAACGGGGTGTATTCCCATACACCTCATGGTGTTTAAGCTATGTACCCATGGTGTATCTCCCCATGGTGTTTCTTCCATACACACCATGGCATATCCCATGCATATCATGGTGTTTAGCCCATATATCCTGTGGCATTTCCCCACTCAACCCATGGTGTACCTCCCATACATTTCATAGTGTTTCTTCCATGGGACCTATAGTGAATCTCTCATGCACCCCATGATGTATCTCCCATACACCCCATGATGTTGTTGCTGTTCCCTGGTGGCTCAGAGATCTTTCAGCTTGTACACCATCACCTGCAGTATCTGTCCATTCTCCACTGCCGGGAACGAGATCTTTTTTTGAGGTCTCGGTCTTGGTCTCGAGATCTTTTTTTGAGGTCTCGGTCTTGGTCTCGGTCTACAAGAGTCTCGGTCTTGGGAGGGTTGGTCTCGGTCTCGGGAAGGCTGGTCTCGGTCTTGGTCTCTGTCTCGGATGCCGAGGTCTCGGGTCTCCCACCCGAGACCTGCCGAGACCATGACAGAAATGCAGAAAATGTGCGACGACAATTCACGCTCAGCCGCGGCAAAATCACGTTCGCGGATCGTACGGTACATACAGCACACATACTGTATGTATTAAGCAGTGCTGCTTGCAGCGCAAATTTACCTCCGAATGAGTCTAGTTCCGAACTGCACGCAATTCCGCATGTATGCTTGGAACATGTACGACTTAGTATTCAAGATAAAGAATGAAATCAAAGCTGGAATGGAGACTAATGCATATTCTCAGCCCGGAGCACTGGTACCCTGCGTGCAGTACCTCTCTTATTTCACTGGTACACATACGTCAGTTGTGCGTATGCATACATGTACATGTACACACTGTACTATGCACATGACACGCCGGGCTGCACGCACGCCACGCATAGCATATTACACGTGGCCGGCCGACAGAACTCGTTCTCATGCCAATTGGACAAATAGGGGAGAGTGCATTCATCTTAATGGCCCTTTTACACAGTTGATGAGTCAGGTACCATCTGGATAGTACAATTCTTTATTAGAAACTTAAATTGTGGTCGTCTTTTGTCTTTCTTCACTCTTGTTCCAAACAAAGTGTCAGGAAAGTATTCTTACGGTAGAATGTTTACACATCAGTGAGGAAACTTGGATCGGTGAAATCCTGATTTTTATATAGGCTACATCTACATGTACATGTACTTTTAATAGGGAACTGCCCACGATGTTGTGTGACCCTACTAACCTGTCCATTGATCATTACAGAGTATAACTCATAAACTGAACTCATGCACACCTTTTGGCATAGTCCGAGCAACTCAGACCCCACTTTTTGCCTTTTTAAACATTAGGACATGGCCTGCCCACGTTAATTTTCTTATACATATGGAACACAAAAACTCTGTACATGTACATGTTTAATGTACGATTATGCCGTATACTCTATACAAAATTCTATAGCATCGGCAGTCCATGCCTCCATGGTCAAAATAACTGTGTGCTATTTTTCCCAGAGTTCAAATAAAACTCTTTCATGGAATATGGAATATGTTGTGTGCTTTACATGTAAAATCTGCACTTAATTTTGCTGTTTAATGCCAATTGTCCACCACGTTTACCATTAATGAACTACATGTAGGCCTATATATTGTATATGTTGTGCAAGGTCTCGGTTTCGGTCATCTTGGTCTCGGTCTCGGTCTCGAACTGCAAAAGTCTCGGTCTCGAAGTTCTGGTCTTGGTCTTGAAAGAGCTGGTCTCGGTCTTGGTCTCGGTCTCGAATGCCTTGGTCTCGGTCTCGATCTTGGACGTAAAGGTCTCGACTACAACACTGTGACATACACTGACAACATCAAACATAAAATATGGATCATGAATATTAGGTAATTTAAATCACCTCTACATCTGTACTAACTTTTGTGGAGACTTTTTCACCTATTTCCAAGAGCACATTCATGTACAGTTCCTGAAACGTTTTTTTGCATGTTGTATTAAGGGTTGGTTATACATATACAGTGTGCATGCAACCAAACTGCAATAAAATAATGTACATGTTCATAGTTTCCACATTTGGATCAGGCTTCTCTCGAAAATCTAAAAGTACACAAAAACATTTCACATCTTCTGGACGTTAGAAAATAAGAAAATCCGTGAGTAGTAATTACAGTGCAAAAATTACTACCATGGTTTATACCCCCTTGGTTTATCAGAAGGGGCACTACCAAGTTTAACTACACACAAATTGTATCAACTGACTACAAGTACATGTACTGATTTTTAGGTAAAGGCAAAACCAAAATAGGTAAATCATCTAATCCACACTGAAAAAACCATGACAGCCCCTTCCGTGAGATAATTGTGTAATTGCTTGTTCAAAGGCTACTGAAGTATTGATATTTTCATTTTATTGACGAACGTCTAAGTGCAATAAACTGTATCTGAACTAACACACATTATTGCTCTGACCTTCTCTTGTGGGAGTGCTGGCCTCACTTCCCTATTGGCGTGGACTCCCACAGTCCTCTTCCCCATGACACTGGATGCGGCCATCCCTTCACATGTGAAGAGAGCACACATCAAACCCTGGGTCAGTTTTTTGAAATCCGAATGTCTGCATCTCTTCAGCACATGAAGAAATAGCATCAGGTTTGGACCCTGTTAGAACAGAACCGAGGAAAACCCTGCCTGTTAGATTTTGTTGTCAAGGCCAGCAGTGGAGCAGAACTCAACCACCTTACACACTTTCCACTGAAGAAACTCGTAAATGTAAACACCTTATTTATTTTGGCAGATTATTTTCTAAAGTTCACTGATTTTTTGACAAGATGAAGTTCAGAAGCACAGATTTTGTGCATCATGTTTACCATCCAGAATGAAAAGATTGCAGTTTTCTGATTTCAAGCCTTCCATGGTGGTTGAGACATCTGAGTCAAGGGGATATGAACCGCCGCCACAACTCGCATTAACTTGTTCCAGCTTTCCACTGCTTTTCTCGTGCTTCCACCCAGCGTGTATACGCCGGGTTGAAGGCTTCACCGTTTTTACCGTCTTCATGGCCTCCTTCTTCAGCCCTCTCTTGGTCACCATGGTTTTTAGTCTCTGGACTGCTGGTGACTCTCTTTTGTTTTCTGTTAATGTACGAATCCATGATATTAAAAGCAGTAACAATATCAACCTTACAACTTTTTTTCCTTCACGTAAGGATATCAAGCATACTTCAGCACAATCACACTGTAACACTATACATTCTGTCTATCTCCTCCCGACACCTCTGCTTTATTTCGATCCGATCGCCGATTTTTTAGACTCCCAGATTTCGAAAGTCTCTTTCAGAAAGTTGTGTAGCATCTAGAAGACCGACATGAGTATAGGATGCATGAAAACACAAAATACACTTGTATTTGACAAACACTTAAAACACCAGAATTAGTTAACTAATTTCACGCAAACATACAAAACAATGTTATTCTGTGAGCGTTGACAGTCAAGAGAAATTACACACAAAGAGTAATATCTATAAATCTACAAATATATATGAAATAACATTTGACATGCAGCCCTCCCCTTCCATTAATATCAAAGCACAGTGGAATTGCACGGATAAGATTCGTACAGTAATATTTTGTAATGTCTTTCTCACTCTTTTCTATAAACCCAAAAGGCAATAATAGATAGATGCCGACTCTTGCTTCTTAAGGAATGTGGGTAATGCATCAAAACTGAAACCAATTGTGTGCAAAATCTCACTTCTAGTACAACAAAATTTACGATTCATTTAGGCTACTCTGGGAAGAACCATTTCAATTCCCATTGATCAGACAACATGTGTTTCTACCATTTACCAACCATTGCAGAATGGTATACCATTTTTGTAATTATTTTAATACTTACATTGTGTGCCACAAAAGTATCCACGAATTCCTCCAATCCAAGTTCCTGCAAAAGATCTTCCATTTTACTTCCTGAAAACAATACAAGGATGAAGAGATAGTAAAAGAAAAGCCGGTTTTATATCCGATTTGGCCAGAAGGGCTCTGGGACCCAAACTAGAAACAAATTCAACCGCACCGTCAAAAGCCGTATAAGACACCACAGCCCTGGCTGGGTCAATATGATCATTAACTGAATCACCCAAAGGAGACAAAAGATTATGACTTAAAATGGAACTCACCAGGGGTTTGTTTCGGCACTAAACCTATTGGAGAACAATGATAATTGGAAGAAGGTGGATTGGGTAACGGGCCAGCAATCCTACCCAAATGTAACTCAAGGTCAATTTTGCCTTGCACTACATGTACTGGGGAATGGAACGACCCAATGGTAAACACGCAGTCACTGGCATTATTGACACTGTTACAGGGCCGCAAAAGAGGCGCAAAATCTACAAATTCCCCATTCCAACTTGTGTCCTGAAGGTGTTGAGAAACCCCTGAGATCATTGCAAACACATGTTAGGGGTGTGCTATTGACACCCCCTATGCCCGACGAAGTGGCAACATAACCTAATGAACAATCAGGGAGACGCAGCCAAAAGGGCCAGGGCATCAGGGGCAGATGTGATAGAAACTAGTCGTTAGCTCTGACGGTATAGAAAGAGACTCATCCGATAACATAGCAGTCGTCTCTGCGACGGGAGCCAAAGATTCACTCGGAACAGCAGCCGGCGCGATGCGGTCCGAATGAGGCCTCCCCTTGGTCCCGACCCCACAGTGCCGGAAGTATGCCGCTTTGTTCTTGCTGCCCATGATATTGTGTTTCCAAATAACTGGAATGGGCTGGACTGAACACGGTATATTTTCCAAAGTTGCAAATGAAATGCAGAATAAAGCAGACAACTAAACCTATGAAGGATACTTCGCAAATTTACAACTAAACGCAGATTATTTATCCAATACTAAACCAAACAAACCGACCTGGCAAACTGCTCAGACAGAAGTGACCAGCACACATATTGGTTTTGCCTATAAAGCTGTAGCAAAACAGCTGGGTTGTAACCAGTGCTGTAGTTGAGTCATCACATCCGAGTCAAGGTCTGAGTCCTTGCTGTCTGAGTGCGAGACCAAGTCCTTGGTGTCTGAGTCCCAAGTCCTATGGTGTGCAAGTCCTTAAAATTCCTAACTGCATTCTCACACTGCATGTATATAATCTGGAACAAAATTGAATAATATGTTAAAGTAGGTCAGAAATGACAGAATGCTCACTCCTTTTACTCCCTCCACACTTTTTCTACATTCTTCAGCAAGTATACTCTCTAAATGTAAAAGAGTGAAAAACCACTCGAAAAGAGTGAAATCTCCACTCTTACAAAGAGCCATATGGCGGACAACTCCTTTTCGAGTGGAACAAAAGAGTGACTGTAATTCACTCCAGAAAGAGTGACTGTTCACTTTTCGAAGAGTGGTAATAAAGCACTCTAAAAAGAGTGGCCCGAGTCTTTACGAGAGTGGTTCCAATATCACTCTCTTAAGAGTGAATGCCAACACTCTTTATAGAGTGAACTAGCCACAATTTATCACTCTTTTAAGGCATGGCATTCACTCTGAAAAGGGTGTGAATTCATTATTGTATGCCAATACCTTAAAAACAAGACATCCAAATAAAAGAAACATTGACTCGCATCTGAAGGTCAACACTTATGTGTATAATTTTCAATTTTTAAAATCTGGATAGATGAACATTCAAAGTACAAGTGCATATCCTAACTTTAAAAAAGCATGCATTATTCACAATAAAGTAATCTTTAAAAATTGAACATGACAACATACTTGGTGTTTCCCTTTGGCTAAAAAGAAAGCTTCAATGATAGGTACATCAGTATACTAGTAAACAGGAGATTGTGGGTTCAACTTTTACCCTACACTTGGAGTTTTGTAAGTTATCAGGGAAACACTGAGTATCCAATGTGCAAAATGTTGAGGTAAACACAGGAAAGGGCAAAAATTAAAAATTTAATAAACATCTCCGCAATTACATTTACATTTCTATGAATCCACTTCTCCTCTTACCAGCTAGGAGTACTGTTCCCTAATAACACTTGGCTTGATGGCAACATTAAATTTGTGCACTCTTCCCTCATGTGAAAGTTTCTGATAAAGATGAATAAAAACACTGTCTCATAATATATTCATGAATAATGAATATTAACAATAAATTGTTAGATTTATAAGTAAAATCTTAATTTTAAATTATTGCCTTTCCCATTTAAACTTCAACACAGCAAGCTCGGTGTTTCCCTTTGGCTAAAAAGAAAGCTTGAGTGTTCAAGTGGGAGTTGTACCCATGACCTCCTGCTTACTAGTTAAATTGTAGCCAACAGGTACTGTGGCAACCGCAAGCTCAGTGGCTGAATGATAGATACATCTGTACTAGTAAACAGGAGATTGTGGGTTCAACTTCCACCCTACACTCAAAGTTTAGTAAGCTGTTATTGAAACACTGAATACCCAATGTTGAGGTATACACAGGAAAGGGCAAAAATTTAAATACAATAAACATCTCCTCAATTAATGCAGTTACATCTTTCGAAATAATTAAAACCAGTACCGTTTGATTGTTCTTGACATACATGTACTTGAAATGGATTCAAGCGCAATTTACATTTCTAGGAATCCACTTCTCCCCTTACCACCTAGGAGTACTGTTCCCTAGTAACACTTGGCTTGATGGCAACATTAAACTTGTTCACTATTCCCTCATGTAAAAGATTCTGATAAAAATGAATAAAAACTCTGTCTGATGATATATATTTATGAACAATGAATAATTTTTTTTCAATAACTTTTAATATTTGGATTGATAATTATATAATTATATAATCTTAAATTTAGATTATTGCCCTTTCCCATCTAAACTTCAACACAGCAAGCTCGGTGTTTCCCTTTGGCTAAAAAGAAAGCTTGAGTGCTCAAGTGGGAGTTGTACCCATGACCTCCTGCTTACTAGTTAAATTGTAGCCAACAGGTACTGTGGCAACCGCAAGCTCAGTGGTTGAATGATAGATACATCTGTACTAGTAAACAGGAGATTGTGGGTTCAACTTCCACCCTACACTTGGAGTTTTGTAAGCTATCAGGGAAACACTGAGTATCCAATGTTGAGGTATACACAGAAAATGGCAAAAATTAAAAATTCAATAAACATCTCCCCAATTAATGCTGTTACATCTTTAGAAATAATAAAAACCAGTAACGTTTGATTGTTCTTGATATACATGTACTTTAAATGGATTCAAGCTGCATTTACATTTCTAGGAATCCACAATTCTCCCCTTACCACCTAGGAGTATTGTTCCAACTTGATTGCAACATTAAATTTGTGCACTATTCCTTCATGTGAAAGTTTTTGATCAAGTTGAATAAAAACACTGTCTGATAATATATTCATGAACAATGAATTAAAACAATCTTAAATTTTAGATTATTGCCCTTTCCCATCTAAACTTCAACACAGCAAATTAGGCTCGGTGTTTCCCTTTGGCTAAAAAGAAAGCTTGAGTGCTTAAGTGGGAGTTGTACCCATGACCTCCTGCTTACTAGTTAAATTGTAGCCAACAGGTACTGTGGCAACCGCAAGCTCAGTGGTTGAATGATAGATACACCTGTACTAGTAAACAGAAGATTGTGGGTTCAACTTCCACCCTACATTTGGAGTTTTGTAAGCTATCAGGGAAACACTGAGTATCCAATGTTGAGGTATACACAGGAAAGGGCAAAAATTTAAAATTCAATAAACATCTCCCCAATTAATGCAGTGATATCTTTAGAAATTATTAAAACTGGTAACGTTTGATTGTTTTTGATATACCATACATGTACATACCTGAAATTGATTCAAGCTTCATTTCCACCTCTAGTCTAGGACTCAACTTCTACCCTCACCATCTTGGAATACAATTCCCTAACACTCGGCTTGATAGCCACATCTAGTTTGTAGACTATTCCTTCAAAAAATTGAAGAATGATTGAAGTGGCTTTGCAAAATGGACAGCGAAAACATAATGAACCTTGAAAAGGCGGTCGAATGCCTCCAACGCAGAAGATCCCCCTGGAATGGTAAGATTGTCGACCACAATGAAGAACTCAGTTGGGTTTCTGATATCCCCAAGTGCAAGGATGAATGGCTGGCTATATACCCACTCCTTCTGCTGAGCATATGTATCAACACCTGTCCCAACCTGTAACATATAAGGAGTTTTTAAACAAACACATCAGAGATACTACATGAAATGGGTTGTAATGAAATCTTTTGTGTCAAAGGTTTTTCTTTTTGTAAAATGCTAATGTTTTGGAGAATTATAAAATATTAATAAAGGCAAGACTGTAACACTTGCTGACTAAAATTCTTTTCAGATATATTAATTCTCTTTGACACTGCATTAGTTCTTTGGACAGTTTCTAAAGCAGAAACTGCTTGCATATACATGTACATGGTTCTGCTCGTGATGATCGCCTGTCCACAAGGAAATCTCTCCCATTCACATCTTGATAGCCTCTGGCAACTATAACAAATAATCTTGAACAACAACCCTACGGGGGCATGCTGCACAAGAAATGATGACAGAGCTTTCCCTTTTTGCCCCCTGTTGACACCATCGGGAACTGCTCCATTAGCAACTTTAGTATCTCGAGGTCATCTGTTGAAGTGTTATGTCAAAAATTAGCACATTACATTTGGTAACAGTTTATTAGAAATTCTTTTCAAGTGGCAATTAGTGGCATAGGACTATAAGTCAAAGGGGTGGCTGGGGGCTTCTCCAGGGGAAAACATGTTTTAAGAAGGCATCAACTGCAAATTAGTTAAAAAGCTCTTTTAAATAGTGCAGTGCAAATTTTTAAATGGGGAGCAGCTGCAACGGGGACTCGGGAGGCATGTGCATCCTACCCCTCCTCCCATACAAATGGCTGCAGTGTGCCTCTACCATACCCCCCCCAAAAAAGGGCAAATGCTGATAAAAAATTTTAAAGAAATTCTTTGCGGCCATTTTAGAATCATTACTTTGAACATATGTAATTTAATTTTCATGCCAACATCCATGTGTCCCCATTAACAAAAACACAGTTTTCATACGTTATTATGATAATTTACATTGACAGGAATGTGACACCCGGAATGTGACACCCTAGAGGTTTAAACCTCCCCCCAACTTTGGAACAGTACCCAACCCCAACTTAAAAAGAAAGCTCTTTATCTTCATTTGCATTAGGAAGAATTTATTTTTATGTACTTGCAAATTTATCATCTCCACACCCAGACATCAACTTTAAGAGCTTTGGTGCGTAGTAAGGTTGCCATTTGATGAGCAGGTTGCTCCCACTTCCACGATGAAGCAGTTCAAACTCAGTGTTGATCTGAAACATCACACAGAATGTAACAAATTGCATAGTAGGCTTTGGACTGCATGAAAACTTGTTTCCAGTTGCATTTATGAACCATTGCAGGAAGAGTCTTTTTTTGTTGACTGACTCTCACGTCTTCCACTTACACACAACTTGTCAAGTTGGGGTCATTGAAGATAACCGTGCACACTTTTTTAAAATTTGTTGAAATTTTTAACAATTCTTAAACCTCTGATTGTCCATGATGCCTTCATTTAAAAAGCTTGGAGGGAAGTAACTTCCTCAAGGTCACAAGTAGCCTCCAGTTTGATTCAAATTTTCATGGGCCTTGTTCATAAGGCACAAGCAATAACGATTTACCTACATGCCTCAAAATGTTTCTTGACTGGCAAATTTTTGCAATTTGGGTGAATTCACCCCTCAAAGCTCAAGAAACATTTCTGTTTTTGCACTCCCTTGCACCTACTTTTAAAACCACATTTTAACCATAAGTTATGCTATTGCATGCAATACTCACTAGCTCAGGTGTGTCCCTGAATCTGGGGATGGTGTTGATGATGCTGGTTATTGATGGGCTGGTCTTGGTCTATCAGTGCTCTACGGTAAGCAAAGGTCGCCTTCAGGTATTTGATGATGGTGGCTCATATTTCCCTGGTTGGTGGATGGTACTTCAGCCACTCCATCGGGAAATACAAGGTCATTGTAAGCAGCATAAATATAATTTGCATACAATGCCTATCATGTTCAAGCCAAATTGAATCCGCAGTTCTGAGTTGTCAATCCATGCATGGAGTTACCAGTGTGTCTAATTATTTTGTATTTTGCGCACTGCCTATAGCTCCTTAAACTCGATCTGTTCTGGGTATACTTGCAGCTGTTACTGCAGTTATACAAATGTGATACAAGTTTCCCAATTCCCCATGCTTCATTGAGAAAATTTAAGATATTAAGTACTAAATTGCAGTTTCCCTGGATACTGATGTAATGTTGACATGGAAGACTATGAAAGAAAGACCCAACATGCGAAGATTTTGAAACACTAATGGTGGCAGCAAACCAACCGTTCCCTTGTTACTAGCTAGTTCTTAGCAGGCACGCAGTTCTGAGCATGCCCAAGACTGTCAACAAGGACCAATATATGTCTGCTGCCAGCAGTGTTTCAAAGTGTTCCATTCTTTTCTTCAGCTGTTGATGCTGCAGCTAGTATTGCTTCTGTCATATGCTACTAAAACTCTATTATCCCACCTGCTCTAGCACTTCAGTTGTTGGGTTAAGGCCACTGCCTCTGCTGCATTTTTGGCTTCTTCCTGACAGGATCTTTCCTGCTCCACTGACGAACTGGCTCTGTGGTTACCAAGGCTGACTCGAATTGTCTTGAGACGGTATTCTATAAAGCCTTTCCCATTGCTGTAGTAAGCTCCTTAATTCATGAACAGAATGTTAACACCTTATTCGCGTTGACAGTGACAAGAGTGATATGTGATAGCAATATAACATGTCTAATGAGGGAGTTTGTACTTTTAACTGTTTTCACCCAGAAGGGAGAAAAAAGGGCTAATCACAAACCATAGTCAATTCCTGATATGCAACTTTTTGTCTTACAGTCTAGCTGTTTTCACAATTTTTCTGAGAGAGATATACAAGCAGTCTTACAACACTGCGATTAGCTGAAAATTAGCATTTATGAGTGTGTCAAAAATGATCAAAAATACTCAACAAGGTGCAACTGATGAATAATTTGTTAAAAGTGGAAAAAAATGTGATGTAATATGAAAACGAAAATGCTCCTGTTTTGGTCTTTAATTATTCTCCACTTAGAACTTTCTGATATAACAAATGAAATGAAAAAACGTCTGGTTGCCCAAAATCCATAAATAGATAAAAACCTGAAATGACAACAGTGCTTAATATCTCACAATGAAAATGCAACAGTGCAGTTAATAAATGCATACTTACATGGCCTTCACTACCAGGTGTTAGGTCCTTGAGACTTGGATATTGTGTGGGTGAGTGCTCTTGCTAAAGCCTCTTTTTGAGAACTGCGTGGATAGCTGTTAAAAATTTAAAAAGCCAAGCGTAGAAAAGCAGATTGTTAAAAATTTAAAAGAAAGACCTCAAACAGTTAAAAACACGTGATGTAAACTACACCCCAAATAAAAAGGGTCGGAAGTTTTATACTCCCCTAACCAGGACTGTTCAGGGAAACCCTGCTCCAATCTTTACCAGGGAGCATCAGCATTTCATTGGGGGTGCCTGCTTTAAATAGTGTATGTTGTTTTTCTGGCAGGGGGCACCGAAGAGGGGGGACATTGGGAATTCGTTGGGAGGGGGACATGTGCCTCCTTGGGTACCCCCCTCCCCATGGCTACATCACAGCTTTTTACATACAAACATATCTGCTTTTCAAAGGACACATTTGCATGTACATGCACAAGTTGGGAGTATAACTAAATTATTCTTCTGCCTTGAAGTAGAAGTACCAGCATACAGATGAAAAAACTTGTGTAGAGCAAAATAGTACTTACAGTGACCCAACCTGATTAGTCAGGTAACTTGTCACTATCTGTACCAACTCCTTTCTTCTCGAGGTTGCGATTTCTTCTTTTTCGAGCTCCAGCAAGATCTTGCCTCCATTCTTGTGAGTACTAAGGATTGCACTGATGTTGTAATCCTGAAAGGAAATTCAAAATGGTAAAAAAGTTTTCAACAATCAGTTTGTAAATGTTATTTGGCTGTGATTTGCTAACACTCAGCACAACAGATATGAAATTCTGGTTATGCCTTCTTTACTCCAGTCAATCTACAATAAAATTGGGGTGATCAATAATTGTAAAATCTCTCACTACCTTGTGTGCTTTTATTAAAATTGTCTCCTATAAATCAGATACATGTACCTTAGGATCATTGCCACAACAATTTCAAGGAGAACTTGGGGCTGCTGACATCTTCTTTGGCACTGTTGCACTAGATGTATCAGTAATTTGCTGCACTGCTGCTGCTTCCGGAGACTAGAGTCTGTGGAGATTGGCCAAAACGATCACTCTTCAGGGCTATCATCAACTTCCTCCTTTCACCGAAGAGGGTGAAGCCACATTCTTTGAAGTCCTCTTCTGTCATTGATGAGATGACCTCCTCACTGTCAATGCCATTTTCTTACAAAAAATAAAAATACAATAAATAAGAATTTCCAGTCAAATAATTGAGATGGGTAGTAACAAATACTAAATAAAATGTAGTATTGCAAATTATTCGCAGTAAACTAGGTGGTGCAAATATCATTTCCTCTTTTGCCCTGATGGGCAGCTAAGACTGCCATAATGCACTTTAAAGAAAGTAACTAAACTGATTAAAATTTTAAAATGGGACGGTCTATCTGAAAATTCACGTACGTGTGCCCTTGTCTAGCTGTCCCTGCTGTTTTTGAATGATACCTATGAATTCAGCTTGCAAGTGTTTTCAACATATTCAAACACAATAAGGTGCATATGCCCCCTAATTATGAAAGGCTTATTAAAATTTTGCAGTTCCTGCAGCTCCCAAAATTTGTTTACCAAATTGAAAACCAGGATTTGCTACATGTGTGTTACGTGTTTTTCACCGATTAGTAGTGTTTCTAAATGTTTAAAGAGCATATTATGTGAGATCATGGGTGTCCCGGCTGGCACTGCATGCACTTCAGCAATGCTGGCAATGCCTTTTGCATGAAACAATTCTTTAAATGTCTTCTAACTGCATGGAAATTAAATGCAAAATACATGCATGTGCTTCCTGCTGGCAATCTTCCATGCACGGACAAGAAAATAAAATTAAGATTTTTAAGATTTGGACCAAAAAATATATTTGCATGCTCATATTTTAACCTCTTTTTTGGTTGGGTGATGGTTTCTTCCTAGCTGCCATCCTATTAATACGCAACTATATCGGAGCTGAATGTATGTGTTGCTGTCCTTCCTTACTCAGGATGTGTAATCCAGAATACGGGAGAAAATGTTGAAGGTCACCAGCCTGGATAATACTGAATGCAGGGGATTATGAACTATCACTGGGTACGAATGTAAGTGTGGAACAAATCTCCAGTTGAACATCTTTTATCAGGAATTGTGCCTCCTGTTCACCATGTAATCCCACTAGCACAGACGAAATTAGCCCAATGTAGGCACATGGTCATCATCATCAGAGACATCAACAACGATATACAAGTTTGGATCTGTACGCAGTTCCAAATATTTCAACTTCATTGGCAACAAACACTTGTGCTATATCCCAGTCCCAGTTCTTGTACAGCCAGACCACCTTCAAGGTTTTCTACTCTAACAGTCCCACCACTAGAACACTTGAATCTTGTGCTGAGTCCACTCTGCCATGGTAGCACAATGATGAAGTTGTATCTTGGCGGCAACTGACTTGCAAATGTTCTAAAATTTGCATTTACATGCCCTATCTTCTTGCTGAAAGCATTCTTTGGTGTCGTATTTGAAGCACGATGCATTTCCCAAAGGCCCGGTTCTTAGAATACATGTTGCATAGTGTATCATGTGGTGGTGCTTGTTGATAAGTTGATGTCTGGGAATAATTCTTTGAATGAGCATGATGCTGAACAATTAATGTTTCAGATAGTAACATGGGATTTGCGAACAGGAACAGCAAGAACAATCTCAGTACATCTCAATAATAGTAAGATCAACTCATAGTAGCGATTTCCCACAGGCACCTGATCTCCAATAAGAAAGGAAACAGTCTTAGAAGGCAGGCCATCTGTGCTGCTTTTTGCCCTAGTTTGTGATCACCTTCATTCTGTAGTCCTGGTCTTGTAAGGGTGACACTTGGTTTGTTCTTCCTCTCCATGAATGGATATGCAAAACCTTTTCACCCGTGCATTGAATTGATCCACTGTCATAACATTGTCTACTAATAACAGCTGTCTAAGAACAAGCTTTACGTCAAATGGTGCCACCACCCTCAAAGATGTCGTGCATTACATCCAAAATTACAGGTTTGTTGTAACATGGAGGAACGGAGCTCATTTAAACAACACTTCCCTCTTACTCCTGTGACAGAATTGCCATTGTGACAGTTGAGCTGGTTCATCTGCATGCCTAGCATGAGATTCTATATTGCGCAACTCAAACTTTTCTTCCAGAAATTGTGTCTGGGCAGTTTCTCTCGAACAGAGGACACATCCGGCAAAAATGGTTAGCCGAAGGACTAAGAAAATGAAAACATCATGCACTGCAACAGAGTCACCAACGACACGAGTAAGGGCAGCTCGGATGCACATTGGTCCACAATCTTTGACTTCAACCATACAACCCATATCTGACTCAAGCTGATGTAGTTCATCCTTTAACTGCTTCAATATTGGTTCAAACCCATATGTCTCAGGTCAAGAGAATGACATACCTGCCACCAAGTGAATAGACTGCATGTCTCTGTTGTACACCTTGGGCAAATTCTCAATACTGAAATAAAATAACCCTAACTTGTGAATCACTCTTTTTGAGCCTCGTCGGTTTGCTACCTCTACATCATCATAATAGAGTTGGTTCCTTAACGTGTCTGGGGGGCCATCAAACCCTCCTTGTTCATTAAACTGTTGTCCATCCTTATGGGAAGCCAGAATCCTTCTCCAGTAGTCTCCTCACTTTCTAACAAAGCTCGAAGTGACGGAGATGACAGAATGGCTGTTAATGTTTGTATTACTGATACATATTGAAATGTCTCTGTTACAAGTTTTTGTTGTACAGTGCCAGTATTTTTATCTACAAACTGGTCATACCTGGTTCCAAGAGCTATGGCTTTGTGAGGGAACTAACTGACAGTGTTTCCAGGAAGAATTTGTTTTGTTGGTCAACTGTTTTCTAACCCTTCAAATGGATTTGAAAACCAGGTCAAATGTTGGCCAGAAGTTCTTGGACATCATCTGAATTAACATCCATGTTTTTTTTCACCTAGTAATTTTAAAACTTGATCTTTTCAGAACTCCTATGTTTTCCGTCATCAATGATTGCGTTGTGTTTATGTAAGCATTAACAGATGTAAGGGTGGTGCTTGCATGTCCTCTCATATGCAAAATGAATGATGCAGCCTTGTTTGTAAGCACATTCAAGTTAATAGCAGGAATCTCTTCAACTTCAACATGAACCATATCTTCAGCATCTTCATCACTTTCCTCACTTGAAAGGTCACTGACTACCCGTTCTTTTGGACACAGGTGGCGGTGCAACAATTCCCACATTCTGGGTGGTGGCGTTTTATGTGACGAAGAAGTGAATTTACCAATTTAAATGTTTGTGGACATCCTTCTTGACCGCATATTAAGTCATTGTAGTCACCCAAATAATGAAAGTTACGCAGATGTAAGGCAAGCTTTCTTGAATCTTTAAAGTGATGTTTGCATTTGAAGCATGAGAGTGGCATATCTGTAAGCTCTGTTCAGTAACCAGTAGTGACAACTTCTCCTGGCTTATTTTTTCCAAACGAACGTGTCCAGTAGTTCTTTCTTCCTATGTTACTGTTGAATAAAAAAGGACAAGATTTGGGCTGATGCAATTTGTTTTTAAGTATGTGGGAGTTCAATGGTGCAACGAAAGATGATACAGGTTTTCTTTTTTTTTTTTTACAATTTTGGTCCCTATATAGGCCCAGTCTATATTTCTTGTGCTTTTTCCCCTTCACTGCACACACCATAAACAAAGTCTATTACAAGTTCATGTACATGGTGATGACCAAAACCAAATGCCAGAATTAAACTGTGTATGGGTGTTTTTTTTTGTGTTTTGTTTTTTTTTTTTTTTTTGAGAGGGCAAATTTCATTTGATCAGACAAATTTCAGTGCATTTTTTTTTTGCCAGAATCCAAGAATGAATTGCAGATCTAGGTTGGAAAAAACCACCTGCATCGTTCTGTGATGTGCCATGGGAAAACCAAATGTGACGTGATTTGGGAGAACCATCTGAATTGTGCAAAGAATTAGGTTTTAAAAGTTACAATGCCACATGTTTATAGCATCAATTGGATTTTAATATTCACCAACGTCAGTACAGCATGGCGTTTGTTAAGGCCACTTTTTTTTTCAATGGAAAAACAAATACCTGTATACAGGCTAGGCATATAATAGGCCTGTCACGTAACTGTCTCTGACGTTACCCTTACCCTAGACCCAGACTAGGGCCAGTCTACTTCTATTCCTATATCACGTCTATTGCAAAATTGGGGGCATACAGGCCCATGCCTACTTCTTTATGAACTTCACGTCTCTCAAGCTGAGGGCATTAACTCACCCAAGAAAATCAGAAATCCACTATTTCAGCGCATCTCCAGCCCTTCCTTTTTCGTGAAATTTTGGCCTCAGTATTTCTCACGTCCTGACTCTATCTGCCCCACCGTACTGCAGTGATGCACTCCCTCTGAAAATAATTCCAGGCATGCACAGATATATTTCAATGTTGACCGCTTCGGTAGCTGTTTGCGGATTACAAAAGGTGGGTCGCGTAGTAGTGTTGAAACCTCACCCGGCCGACCCACTTTTGGTAATCTGCAAACAGCTGCCAAAAAATTACTGGTCCGCATCAAAGTGCACTTGCGCCTGGAGTACGTTGCTGCAGGAGGCATGGTAGGCCTATTAATGAATGGCAGAGTAGGGATCGACACGAGAAATAGAGGTCTAACACTAAATTTCACAAAAAGGAAGAGCTCGAGACGTCCCGAAATTGTGGATTTCTGATTTCCTCAGTGAGTTAGCCTAATGGCTCTTAACTTAAGAGATTTCAGGATGGGGGTCCATAACTTACGAATTTTTTTCTGCACTCCCAATTTTGGCTAGTGATGTGAGTAGGCTATAGGCCTATATAGGGCCAAGGTATACGGGAGTACAGGATACAGGACTAGCCTTGTAGGCCTAGTATCTGTGCATGGCTACCCTTCCCCGGCCAAGCAACTCAGGCCCACTGGACTAGCCTATAGGCCTAGGGCCTGACGTTACTCAAGTTAGCCTAGGTAGGGCAGGCATGATAGGTAATGCAACAGTTGTTAGGCCATATTTTTAGGCCCTAATTATTAAGGCTATAGGCCTAGGCATGATAGGCCTAGGGCCTAGGCTCAGGCCAACATCGTGTTTGAACTAAAGGTCCGGAATTGTTCTCTTTTAATGGATTAAACGCTACACATAAGGCAACATAGGCTACAAAATACACAAAACCAAGGTCTAAACAACGACATTCCAGCACAGTTTACGCGCGGCGTAGGCCTTGGTCTAATGTTAACACTTGCCTGCACGTTAGCCCTCTTCGGCCGGCAGGTGCGGCCAACCCCAAGTTAGAGACATTTGAAACATGTTGAAGTGGGGTCTGGACTGTAGTTTAACCATAAACTGAAGAAGCCATCCAATGCACCGACATGCTGATTGCTGAACTTACCAAGAAATATCCCTCGATCCTCTGAACCTGAGCTGCATCCTCAAACGTTTTACGAAGCGTCTCTGCAACTCCAAGTGGTAGTTGTGACATCGCGACGTGACAATCAACGCCTGTACATGTAATATGTACGTGTGTACGCACAGTATACCGCGCGGCGCTCGGCCTATATATTATGCGCACACGTAGTGCAGTGCAGTTAAGATGGCGGCCATCGAAGTTTCTCGTCGAGTGTATGCAAATTAGCTTACATCGAACTCTCACTTGTGATGGGTAACTTTTCAGACACATCAGCCAGCGATTGGGCTGCTTGAAAGTCACTCCAATGTGGAGTGACAGTTTGAGCGGGGAAACCGATCGTCTGAACAATGAAGGCCAGGGGCCAATTTCATAAAACATGTAAGCCAAGTTATGACTAAAATGAATGAGTACCAGAATTAAAATTGCATAGTTAATTGCGTGTAGCGATTCCACGATTTTGAAATTTGTTTCAAATTAGTTCAAAACCCAAAGACTTTTCTAAACTACGTAACAAAACTTGTTAAACCTTTTTCTTTCTTTTTTATGTGTGTTTGTGGTCATTTGACATCTTATGAAATAAGGTCGCTCAAAAATCCGATGGAGTCCACATTTCACTCTAAATATCGAGCGGAGGAGAGGTCTCACCCGGTAAAGAGTGATTACCTGGAACACAGTTTTCACTCGAAGTAGAGCAAAGTCCACTCCAAAGCGAGTGAATATGAAGTCACTCGGCAGAAAGAGTGAAGTTTTCACTCTTTTGCATGTAGAGAGTACTGGCACGTTTTGTGCTATTTTTCTTCTTGCAGGAGAGGCGACGGCTGTCTATAGGATATTTCACACACCTTTCTACAGTATCACCCCTGTTTACAAACCAACAAGGAACCCATTAGACTGAAATAAAATCCTGCAACAATGGTCTTGTAATTGAATCTACAGTGCAAACAAGGCAAAATACTGGAGCAACTACCTCTCTGTTGTTCAGTTTTCACATAAATCCTTGATTATAGTCTGGTGCACTCCTCTGTAATGGGGTTTTAAATACATATTCATATGGGCTTATCTTCTCCAAACCAATGAGCAAAATAATTTCTCTGTGCAGTTTCATGGAAGTTCATGTATTGAACACCCAATGCATCACTCATTTTACCGATAGTACCATGGATACATGTAACCCATATTTCTGGCTTTGCTGTCATTGCCACCCCGATTTTCACCTGTTCCCAATATTACAAGGAATAATGTAACTGATATTTCCCTGTATTGCTGGTGGTGACTACACGTACCGAGATTGCTCCTTTCACTGGTATAACCACATGGACTTTAACCAGTATACATGTATTTCTGGTATTGTTATACCCACCGGATTATTATTTTAACAATGTTACCATTTAGTAATATTACCATGGGGAATCCTCATAGAAATATTGGCAATATTAGGTGGTAATAACAGACCGGGTAGTAGTGTCAGAAATATGAAGTACAAGAATCTGGGCCAGTATTCGGAAAGGCCCATGGCAAAATAATTTCACCAGCAACACGTGTTTTAAAATCATACACGCATGCATATATTTATCAGTAAGACTTGGGCTTTCCATTCACAAAATATGTGTTTTCTTAAGAAGCAAAAGATATGAGAAGCATGGTTTAACAGGAATAAGTGTTAAAAATGTCGGCTTTTTGAGCAAATGTCTTTGGGAAATAAACCATAGCAAGTACTCTGATAACTCATGTAAAAAAAGAATCCCATTCCTTGCTGTAAAAGCACAAAGGTATGTACCCCTGACTTAACTAGAGTTCGGACGTTGCCTTAAAGTTTGATTTATTTGATTTATTGAGGTTTTTACAGTAGTTTACCAGGTCTTTATTAGCTTTTATCTGTGTACCCTATAATGGCTTCTGCCTCCTCTCCCTGATGCTCTTCGGGCGTCCTTCCCTTTTTTGCATTGCCTCCAGAGAGTTTTGCTATCTAAATCCAAATTTGGTCCCCCTTTGTTATTGCAGCTGTCTTGATGAGGGAGGCCAGCTTAGCATTCAGAGTTGGTACAACTTTTCTTGATGCTCGGTGCACCTCTACATGCCATCATGCACACCTACATATGGTTGGAATGTAACGTGATTCAACTTTCACTCCAGAAAACTCACCATTAAAATTGATCAACGGGAACTATTAATACATGTACATTTGTAACCAGAACAATTTATGAAAAATTCATAACACTTAAAAAAGAAAGGAATGGGAAGAATACAACTTCTTCACAAACAAATATCTGTGCATTATTCCTTAAGGTTTGGTACTTTATTTTCAAGCCTAATACTCAGCTCAGTTAAGTAATAAAAATTGTAACAAGCTCTTGGATGTCCTTAATACATGTACATGGTTCATGAATAAACAAAACAACAAAGAGACCTGAACCCGCATGGAACTTACATTAAAAGAATGTATACTTGTGTGTTGCTGTAAAGGTCAAGATTTTTGGCACTAAATAGAACCTAGTATCCCATATTTCAAAAACTTACAAAGCTCACTGTGGAATACTGACAAGTATCGATTGGCAAGACAGCAGCACCCCAGTATGAGAAACTCGGGAAGCTGTTTAATACAAAATGCATGTGTGTCTTTGGTAAATGCAAAATAATGTAGTTTTTATTATATCACAAAATGTCAGCTGCAATGAATGATTGAGGAATAGGATGTACATTTCAACAAATGCCTCAAAAGTGAAGCCATTTGGTTGGAAATTTTGTAATACGGGGTATCCTATAATAAATAATACTACATGTACCTAAAGTTGAAATCAAACAGTTTTCTACAATTTTTTTGTTCTTCGTGTTTATAGTTTGTTCAGGGAAAGGTGGACACTGCTTCTCGGAGACACACTTGACATTTTTTACACCATCAATGACTTTGTATCTCCCTGTGCATCCTTCAAACATACAAATTCTACTTTTTAGTGGTAAGATTTGACTTGTCTGCCAGCATCCTTGGCCCATGTTGGACATTAACTAACCTAATTCTAGTTGTTTCATTTCTAATGCAACTATACACATGTTCGTCGGCATCACCTGGGAATGTCGGCTCTAAATGCCCTGCTCACTGAGCAGGCCTACAGGGTGCCACATCATTGCACATTCGGGACGTGGCAATCAGAAAGTGGAGTTCGTGGGGAATACGCTCCTCTGGAACTGATTCGGGGAACCCCTTCCCCAAGTCCCAACACATTTTACAAAATTCCCCCTTTCTTTACTTAAAAATGAGCCATTTGTGAATGGAAAAGATCCCTGATGGTCTGAAAAGCTCTGAATACATTTGGTACTCTGGACACCCATCCAACAGAGCCATTAATTCTCCGGTTGGTCTAGTACTCTTTTGCAATGGTTGCCGACGAATACACTGAGAGTGATATGCCTGTACACCAAGCTCATCTTCAACTATCCTACCAAGCTCCTTTTCTAGTGGACCCATGTGCGAGTTTAATCTGGCAAATATTTTGTCTACATCCCCTGTGGTTTTGTCTCGTTTAGTCTTCAAATCTTTAAGTAAACCATGATGTGTTTTACAATTTCAGTCTGTTTGTCTACCACATCATTAACACCCTTGTACTTCTCTAGCACAAAGGGGGCATTAAAAAACACTCATCTCTTTCAACATCCGTCTCTTTCATCCTAAAACAAGCAGTGTGAAACCATCTAGAGCTTTCATCTATGCCACAAACATCACACTGAACCCAAGCTATCTCCATCTACAATATCTTCCCGCACAGATGTAGCACATGCAGGCAAGGAACATGGCTCCTCATCGCTTGGGCCCTCCCTTTCTGAACCTTCTCAAAAGCCTTCAATAACTTAGTCTCATACCCTAGGTCACTTTTCTTATTCGCTAATTCGAAACTCAACCTCGAATAAAGTAATTTTCTATCGCGCCACCCGCGCCTACTCTGCCCCCCCCCAACCTGTAAGAGAAAGAACATGTGGTATGCAACAACGCGGACAGTTATCGATGAAGTACGGCACATACCTGTCGCTGATGAAACCAACTGACCAAGTGTTACCTTGCACCTCGTTAGACCGAAAGGTTGGTAGATCTGGAGGAGTACGTGAATAGCAACAAGGCAAATGGTTATATAGGGAACCATGCGGAAAAGTCAATCGACCACGTGGTGGCGTATCGTCACCCTAAACGCTAGGAATAGAATTATCAGGGGAAATGTAGAATATGCGGGCATGGGAATGGCATGACAAAACTCGAACTAGTGAGATGATCACTGTCCTGCCTCGTCTCGCCGGGCTTTTTTTTTTTTTTTTTTTTTTTTTTTTTAACGTCCAGCGTAGCTGTGCTGAAAACGATCAATGGCGACCACACCCTCTCCGTGTGCTTTCTACCTCGGCACTCTTACGTAATATGCTAATATCACGCGGGCTTTATTGCTTGCGATAGAAAATGGTAATTATTCGCTAATTCGAAACTCAACCTCGAATAAATAATTTTCTATCGCGCCACCTCGCCTACTCTGCCCCCCCCCAACCTGTAAGAGAAAGAACATGTGGTATGCAACAACTTGGGTAACATCGTTCTTCGGCGACGAGCTACGGGCGGACAGTTATCGATGACGTACGGCACATACCTGTCGCTGATGAAACCAACTGACCAAGTGTTACCTTGCACCTCGTTAGACCGAAAGGTTGGTAGATCTGGAGGAGTACGTGAATAGCAACAAGGCAAATGGCTATATAGGGAACCATGCGGAAAAGTCAATCGACCACGTGGTGGCGTATCGTCACCCTAAACGCTAGGAATAGAATTATCAGGGGAAATGTAGAATATGCGGGCATGGGAATGGCATGACAAAACTCGAACTAGTGAGATGATCACTGTCCTGCCTTGTCTCGCCGGGCTTTTTTTTTTTTTTTTTTTTTTTTTTTAACGTCCAGCGTAGCTGTGCTGAAAACGATCAATGGCGACCACACCCTCTCCGTGTGCTTTCTACCTCGGCACTCTTACGTAATATGCTAATATCACGCGGGCTTTATTGCTTGCGATAGAAAATGGTAATTATTCGCTAATTCGAAACTCAACCTCGAATAAATAATTTTCTATCGCGCCACCTCGCCTACTCTGCCCCCCCCCAACCTGTAAGAGAAAGAACATGTGGTATGCAACAACTTGGGTAACATCGTTCTTCGGCGACGAGCTACGGGCGAACAGCTCCAGCTACAGGTCTGCCTTATCAAGTGACAAAGAACGGGGAAGTCATTCACAAACTTCGACTCCAACAAATTTCCTGCCAATTAAATTCTTTAATTATTCACAGAGAACTATCAAATAAAGTGTTGTACACACGGTAGCAATGTTCTCAGGGTCTTCATGTTTTCAAGAGACTAACGGCCACGTTGACAAATCGGAATCCGTAAGAATAGGCCTACAATGGAAATACTTATAAACCGAGATTAAGTGAAACAGTAAGTCGATCCTTCAGGGACTCTTTTACATAGCCATCCTTAGACTGGTCGGTCTTCCACCGACCGTGCTTCTTGAACAGCCTGTCGGGGACTCCCATAGAAGCGGCTGCCGTGGCTCCTCCTGAGCGTAAATTATGAAGACCGAACCTTGCCAGGTCTTCGCCGACTTCTTGCAACGCATCTCGAAACATCTCTCTACATCTAGTATAAGAAATATGACCACTTCGCAATTTGTAAGTCTGGGTAGATCTGGAAAACACAACAGGTCGAAAAAGGAATTGCTCCGAAAATTCATGGATCTTGGCTAACTCGATGTACTTCAACAACATCGAAACCGGACATGTAACTGTCCCAGTCTTCGCAATATAAACCCAGGAACCATCTTTATACTGATCAGTCTTGCTCTTAAGAATAAATATTCGGACAAAGGAAGAGTGGATATCCAAGTCGCATTCCCTGATATTAGAGAGTTCGTCGTTCCTAAGAAAACTGGCGAAAGAAATTAAACACATGGTACAGAGGCGAACATGCATTAGATTATCTGATGATCCGAACTTGACAACAATTTTGTTCAACATGTCCACTGTGACGGGCTCCTTCCTGGATACGGGCTTGGCCGTGATTCGCTTAAAACCTTCCAAAGTTAACTTAAGGAATTTAGAGTCGCAGGGATTCCTTGTTACTTTGGGGTTACAATCATGATACCACTTAATGCTGTAAAATATTCCTTGTATTCTAGAAAACGGTACATTACGTTTAAATAAGTCGACAAAAAACCTTGCAATATCTTCTGCGTTAGCTGGAAGAGCCTTAATGCCGTGTGCGTCACACCAAGACTGCCAATCATGGAAACAGCTTTTGTACTTTTGTGTCGTGCTGACTGCTCTTGAGGCCGTTAACACATCCTGTAACACCTTCGCATGGTCGTCACCTCTGAAAGAAAAAAGGAGTCGCAAGAAAACGTACACTGAATAAACCGAAGGTTTTCATTCAGGAAATGAACCCCGCCAAGCGGCTATCATGGATTCTGATGTATTGGGTGCACTATGGGGTCAACCGACCCAACGAGAGCCACCAAGCGGATTTATTACTCTCTTAAGCCAAGCGGCAAAATACAAACCAAGTGGTACGACCGAGCGACCAGTGGCGAGCGATTCGTTCAACCTTGCAACCTAAGACAAAGCACTAGACTAACCATTCTGGAGGTGCCGAAGACAGAGTTGGCATTTTTCCCCTGTACGAAAATGTTGGTTGGATCGCTAACTCTAATGCCCTCAATAATCAGGCCATGAAAAGGGCTGTCGCCCGAAGATATGTATGGCCAAAACACGGCTGAAGGCCATGCAGGGACTACCAAGGTAGCCTTGGCTTTGCATACTTTTAGGTGTTGGAGGGCCTTGCAAACTAAATCTATAGGCGGCACAAGCCAGTTATTGTCTTTGCTCCAGTCTGTGGTGAAAGCGTCAACATGACTAGCATTCGGACTCCAGTGCTTGGAATTAAAGTTTGACAGTTTGGCATTGTACTCATTTGCGAATCTGTCTACAGTATGCGGGCCCCACATTCTGTCCATAAAACTGAAAAACCCTTGCGACACGCCCCAATCGTCGAGGTCAACCTGTCTACTGAGATAATCTGCGTCGGTATTATCCCGACGAGGGATCCACTCGACTTTCAAGTCTATGTTGTTGAGTCTACAGGAATAGAACATATCCATACTCAGCTCTTGTAGCTCGGGTACCATGCTCCCTTTGTGCACTATGGCCACCACTCCTGTATTGTCCGTACGCAAATGCACGGCTTTGCCCCTTAAAGCTGGAGCCAACGCTCGTATAGCAAGGGATGCCCCTTTTTAGCTCACGCCATGTGGAACTTTTACCTCTCTCTGCAACTGACCAGTTTTGTTGGAATTCCATCTTCTGGGAATCCATAGTCCACGCGCCACAGCCTGACTGGCTTGCATCTGTATAGACCAAAACCTGGGGGAGAGAATATTCAGACAATACACACTTGTTAAGTATCGGCAACTCGGATTTCCAAAAAAAATAACTCTTCAATCGCTTTACTGCGTGGAGGGAGAGAGAATTCATAATCCCAGTGTTTCCTATTAACAATCTCCATGTGTAAATACCTTGACTTGAGCTGTGATATGTTCCCAATTACACAAGAAAAAGACATAATCTTCCCTGCCACAGATGCTAATTTTCTGGCAGTCACATGTGGGAGGCCGTCAATTGCCGCTTGAAGCGAAGCCAAAGTGTCCTTTACTCTTTTGTCTGTGGCTTGGATGGAACCATCTTGAGCGTTCCAGATCAACCCCAACCAGGTCAGTTTCTGCGTAGGGGACCATATAGATTTTTCCCTGTTGGGAACGAGCCCCGCAGAAATCAAGTCAGCCTTGACCATGGCGGAAGCAGTGGCACAATCAGCAAGCGTAGCCGCTCTCCCCCATCCATCATCCAGATAAACCACTACATACATACCTCTGCGTCTCCAGTGGGCCACCAAGGGTCGAATTACTTTAGTAAAAATGTAGGGAGCAGTAGTTAAACCAAAAGGCAAAACGTTGAAGGCAAAGTATCTAGTGGTTCCGTGCAGGTCCCACACGAAACCAAGGTACTGTACATGCTGGCTAAATATTTCAGTATGATGATAGCCAGATTTTAAATCAAACGAAAACAAAAAATCTCCCATTCTAAAATAACCCAATGCTTCGTTCCAGTCTTCAAACTTAACCTTGTCTTTCCAGACAAATTGGTTCACGTATCGCAGATCTAAAATCAACCTTTTCTTGCCGGAACTTAGTACCGAAACGGTTAAGGGGTTCACGACCTGTGGCGGGGAATTGAACTCCGAAATAAGGTTCTTCATCAGAAGTTCCTCTATGGCCTCCAATACAAACTCAGAATGACTGATTGCAGAACGATTGTTCTTAAATTACTTTGTAGGGGGTGTGTTTATGAAAGGAATCTTGTACCCCGTACGGATTACGTCCAGCACCTCTGGATAAGTGTCAATTTCCTCCCAAAAAGTAATACACGAGTGTATACGTCCTCTTAACTCTGGTTCCGCAACACCCTGTTCGTAATCATAATAGTTGTCTAAATAGAACTCATCGTACTGAGGATCTGTCCTCCGCTCCAAGTACCCTGTGTCTTCTGCTGTCGTTGGTCTACCGGGGACTGACGTCTTTGGTGCCACTGGATTGGATGCCAGCGCAGTCTTTCCTCCAATGGCCCGTTTTTCCGCATCTGAAGCAGATGTCGGAGGATCTTGCTGCTGACACAAAGCTGGCGCCGTATGGGGGACGAGTCGTCGATCTATACTGGCCACTATAGTTGCGAAAAAGACTATCTGGAGTAGCCGGTGATGCTGAAGCCAGGCGCTTTTTCTCTTGGGCCGACTTCGGGTTAGATGAGGCCCTGGCTCTCTTGCGTTTGGCCAAGGCCCGAGATTGAGCCGAGCGGATTCGCTTTTCATCTTCTGAGTCATCTGCCAACTCATCACTGACGTATTCGTCGACAGCAGCCCAACCTGGAGAACAAAACCGCAATTGAACATCAAATGACCAGAAATGATAAACTGATTACTAAAATGGCGCGAACAGGACCCTGAATGGAAAGTGCGGAAATCGCCCCTGTTTGGCCTACTCTGGTCGAAACAATCAGCAGTGTTAAGACCGCCCGCAAAAGAAAAAAGGACAAAATAGAAGGGACATGTATTTTGGCGTGTTCCGCCTCTCTCTGCGTACTGCTCATGAAGGTGTAGAACTGAAAATTATGTAAATGTGTGCATGTTAGGGCAAAGCTGAACATGACAAACATACCAACGGACAGACGAAAGGCCAACCCACCTGCCTCTGACTTGTCTGCAAGACGGATGAGTTTGTTTCTCTTACGCAATTCTGCAACCGCGTCTGTAAGGGATTCCTGAGCGGCAGCTGAGGAATTCTCCTGAAACAATTTTTTAGCGGCTTCGATGCTTTGAGCTATTTTCTCGTTGAATCGAATTGCGTACGGTTACCTTTGAAACGAAATTGTAACTCACTCGCTCGCTTCAGGGACTGAACTTGCTGCAGCGCCTTTTCGCTTTCGAGCTTACGTTCGGCTATAACCTTGTCGAAGTGCGACTGGAAAGAACCGAGGGCCTCAGATACTCCTGCTTTCACTATAGCTGAGACGTCCCTGGCGGTCAAGGACAGGGGCTGTTGAGGACCTTGGGCACATTGTACATCAGTATCGGAAATCTGTGCGTCGCTGGCCTCAGACATCGTGCAGGACACGGAGAAACAGAGAAAAGCACGTCCGGCGTAGCTGTGCTGAAAACGATCAATGGCGACCACACCCTCTCCGTGTGCTTTCTACCTCGGCACTCTTACGTAATGTGCTAATATCACGTGGGCTTTATTGCTTGCGATAGAAAATGGTAAATCCCCATGTATTCTCGTTCGCTCTCTGCAGCAGCAATAGATGGACTTTCCCATTCCTCATTTAGTTGCTGGTCATCGTCTAATAGAGTCCCTTATCCTTCGATCTACATAACTCCTCTATGCTTCTTTAAAACCTCACAAGCCCTAACATGATGTGCAGGATGGGCGGGACAATATGCCTAATGCCATGGATAATGGGCAAGATTTCCCTTACGGAAAATCTGGCAAGCTGCCTGCAAGCTTGCAGGCAAGCTTGCAGGCAAGCTTGCCCAGAAGCGTGCATACATGCATTTTTTATAGCTACATGTAGCTTGCCATCAAGTGTGCAGCAAGCTTTAATACCTGCAAGCTTGTTTGAATCTTGCCTGGAAGCATGCACCAAGTGTACAACATGCTTGTAGCAAGCATGCTGCAAGCATGCGGCAAATTAAACTGCACTGTAAATGCCAATGTTTTGTTTTTCTTTCTGATTTGCGAACAGAGAGGTTAGAATATTAAACTTGCATGTATGCTCAAATAGAAAACACATTTACATATTGCAAAAGTCATCAGCTTCCTACTTACATGTATTTCTTAACATGGGACAATCACATCCACATAAAATTTACAATTAATCAGAATTTTGCTAGTTCCACAGCCAAACTTGGCATGGTTATTTTACATATGTTTCCAGAGTTTCAGGCTATCATTTACGTGACAAGGAAACTACACACGAGGCTAGTGATTCGTTGGAAACTGACCGAGAAAGCATTTGTGTAATCATGGCATGATAAAAGATAAACATCGCAGCGACATCTTTTGTTTAAATTACACAAATATCTCCCATTTTATGAACCAACATTTGTCACATTATTTTAACTTCAAATTCCAACTCTGATCACGTATTCCTCAAAATCACAATACAAAATGAGTGCCCCGCCTGAAAATAACTTGAACACTTTTTACTAAACATTTTTATCTCTGTCCTATCTGCGGTCATTCAGTCCATTCTCTTTGTCCCTTGTTACAGTAGGGGTACGTCCCACTTTGGCTGACCGCATGGGGTCAAGGTATTCCCGCCAGACAAATCCTCCTGCTAATTGTGGTCCTTGTCACCCCAGGCTGGTCTTACATTCCAAGTAGAGAGTGGAAGGGATAATGGCATGTCTTGCAGCCTGCACTGCATACAACACTAGGTTCTGCAGGAAGATTGTTTTGTTGCTTTTTGGGGACTGACATCATGGCAAATACATGTAAGTTGTGTTCGGGAAGGCCAGTTCAGATGGTTGGAAGGCAACTCATGAGCATTTTATGCATTCAAGGAAAATTTTAAATTAAATTGCCATTTTATTGTTTATTAATTCACTAACTAAGCATAGAAAATTTATTCGGAAAGGTACCATGTAGTGAAGATCAGCTTTGGAAATGGCTAGAGACGGTATATGGGCTGAAAGTTTAGAATTACATTAGCCTGAAGCAGGAGAAAAATAATCAAGGGGTAATTCTCTTTCATTTTGAAGGCTACTGCAAAGGTTTGAATAAATTAGATGTATATCATATGCTTTATTAAGCCCTCTTGATATTTTCAGTTCAGAGTGTAACGTTCAACACTGCTACGATTCGCCACTAGTCTGCTCGATGGTTTGTCAATATGAAAGTCAGATAAAGACGCCGTTAAAAACAATGAAATTGGCGGGAAGTGATCAGGCGAGTCCGATGGGAAAGGTAGAGCAATGTATGCAAGGCCACAAACCCATTCATCTTCAGCCAGCTGGAGCGAGAGTGCAGTCCATCTGACCCCTAGTAGCCAGTGATCGCGAACACTTCAAAGCTGGTATTCGTCAAAAATTGTGCAATCGAACAAAGGGGGAGTGTGTGTCAGCTGGAATGTTTCACTTCGATGGCATGCCATTAGTGACAGGCCTGGATCCAGCTCTCTACCATTGACGACTGTTGTTGAAATAAATACCGACTCGGTCCTGTTGGAGAAATCATATGGTTATGTATCTAATTATGCCGCTGGAAAAGTCCAGTTGATGAGAACTTAAAACACGTAACTCTTTTCTTAAAGCACCGAGATTCATGACAACATGTCAACTAAAATGGATGCTAAATGGTTTATTGTGTATAGATATTTCATAGAATACATGCCAAATATGAGAAAAGACACCATCTCCATTAATTTTTAATTACTTCTGAACCTTTCCATACATAACGACCTGAAGCTGTAAAATACCCACATTCAGCATTACAAAATCCATAACTTGCCCATAGCAGTTTTTTAATCATGAAACACTCTCAACTAAATTTAATCGCATTAGTAAAATTAATGATCTTTTTATTTTCCAAAATTCAATACTGCTGCATTCGTGGTGGTGACACTTCAGTCCTGATATCATATAACTTTTATATTAAAATATCCACTTTTGATTGGAATTTACAATATACAGCCTTATATTTCTTTGCAGTGTTTTTAAAGTACTGAAAAACCAACGATTTGCTAAGCCTTTAAAACTAAAAGAAGAGCTGTCGGTTCAGTAAAGACAGGGCCATGTTGCCGTCGTTGTCGTGTGCTGCAATAAACTTTCCATTGATTCGTTGCACAAGGATAAAAGATGATGCCCCTCCTTGTAAATAGGACCGTTTAGGCCAACATGTGATTGGTGCTAAATAGCGACCTTCATTTGCTTGATCTTTGACAAACCATCGAACAACAGCGAGAATGTAGGGAACTGGAACACTGTTGAGAAGTATTGTATGTTTAATATTTGACTACTCCTGGTCTTAACTCGGCAAGAGAATCAATATTCCAATCATCATCCACCCTGTGAGCCACAATGCCACTTGTACTTTGCAATCTCTTGTTGAAGCACGATCCAAAAAGTTTGTTGCCGACATGAATAACTCCATATTTGTGAAACGTTAGCTGCAAATGATCCCTCTCTGATCCAGTGTCCTCATAAACAGATTGGTACATTTGTAGCAGATAACCTAAATCATCTGAATCAAATGAAGCTATAACGCCATGCCCCACCTGCTTCACTGCTGTGAGTTGTGAAAGAGTTGAAAGTACAAGCGACCCTCTCCATGTGTTGAAAAGTGTTCTTAAAGTTGACGAAATAGGGGTTTGTTCTGAAAAATTGTGACCTGGTGAAACGCTGTTACATATTTCCACTAGTCTTTGCTAAAGTCAAGTTGGTTAGTGATATTTTTCACAAATGGAATTCTTGTGACAGATCTCATGTATTGTACCTCAATATTGCTATTATTGGTTGGTATGTCTAATAAAACCATGAAATGATTCATAAGAGAAACACCAAAAGGCTGGAACCAGACCAAAATCAATGACACATTCTTTTAAATGAGCGTGAAGATGCATATTGAGAGTTATTGCCAAAGAACCGCATAGTTTTTCGTACTCCTTTCCAAATTTCAAGAACAGAAAGTCTGCTTTTTCTACTTCAGCAAGAGATATGAACGGTTTGCAGATAAGTTTGCATGCAAGAACAAACGTCTGCCAGCACTTCAGATGTTCCACAGGAAGAATCCCATCTAATTCATACAAAAATAAAGAGTCCAGTTCTTCCATTTGCCAGCTGTAAAGTTCCCATAATTTGAAACAATGCGCGTTGGTAATCGTCCAAGGTCTGTCGAAGCCAAAATATGATTAATTTTTTCGTCAATTTTATCTAAAGCTTTTCTCTTAAGTATGTCTTTCTTAACCCAGTGACCAAACACATGTTTTGCTGTCCCTACAAAAAGATTGTGCATTGGATCAATGGCGCAATACTCCAAGTCAAGTAGACAGCTGTATCGCGCTCCAACTTTCTTCTCAATTTTCTCTCTTTCAGTTAAACAGGAAGTTTGCCTGGTTTGTGCAACAGATCTCTGATGGCCATTATTATCTCTTAGAAGCCACGTTTTCCTATCGAACCCCCCCTAATCATTTTTCCTTTTCGGCCTCCCAGACTTGTCCACCTCTCCGTTTGTACGCTTGGAGCCCTTTTTAAGCATTTTGAACAGAAAAGTGAAGCACTGTGGCTCAAAAAACCACAAAGTTTCTGTTCGCAGGCAAATCTGCTGAACAACACATTAGCGCTCCACGAATTGCCATAACCTCGTCATTTTTTTTAATTTGAACACCTTTCCACAAAGCATTCAATTCATTCACTGTAAGTTTTAGAAAACTGTTCAATGATGCTGATTCCTTGTCAAGAGGAGGTATGACCCCTACAATGATGGCGTTTTCCTGCTTGAATCTTATTTCCCGTGGTAAATTCAGTACAGTCAAGTAAATAACGCCGACAGAGACACTTCGACATAGGGCTGAACCCAGTCACAATTAATCATAAAACCGAAGAAATATTCCCCCGTTTCAAGTAATTTATCATAGTAAGTTTGAAATTTGTGCCACATTTTGCCATCATAAATATCAGCCAAATACTTGTCAGGAATATTTCGCTCCCTCCATTTTTCACATGCGGGCAAGAAATCATCGTGTTTAACCATATTTTCAAGACTCTCAATTATGCTTTGGTAGCAGTAGACTTTAAGCGGGTGATATTTTCTCGATCCGTCGGTGACTCGAACCACCTTCACTAGTTTGCTGTTGCAGGTGACCTGACGCCCTCTTGATTTCGTCCAAGAATTATAACATCGCCGAGGATTAGCATTCCTATCAACTACATGGAACAGTTCCCCTAAGTTATATAACTTAGTACACTTTGGGCAGACAGCATATTTTATGAATGAGTCTCGATCGAATTGTAGATGCCGTCTAATCATATAAACTGACTGTGGAATTGATGTTTGCAATCTCGCAAACAGCAGTGATTTGTTTGCTTATCACCTTGACTAGTAGTGACAGAAAGTGGAGAAGCCTATCTAGGGCACGATCGCTTATAAGATAATTACTCTGCCACATAAATAAAAGTGACACACCCATATCAAAAGAGCTTTACATTTGGAATGAAAGTCCCCTCCTTCTGCACTAACAGGAACTGTGTCAGAGCTTCTCTGCTCAGCATGGGTGTCTTTTGTTACTTTGATGAAATCTGTAGGATCTGTTGCTTCTCCTTCCCATTGTTCATCTTTGCTGCTGCTGTTAGTGTCCAAGTTAGTGCTGCTGTCTATGGCGCTGGATGAATCAGATTCTCTTGTGAACTCCTGAAAAAGCAAAATGAACAGAAATGATCTATTTTGGTATTTATGTAATGGGGTGGAAGGCTTGTGACCCGTAATTGCTGGCAGGCTGAAATGGAGGGAACACAGACAAGGTGGTTGGAATAGGTAGTGAATGGTACAGCACTGAAGCACGTTCAACAGCAAATCCTCATCAACAAAAGAACTTAGTATAAGAATAATTACTACAAAATTAAACAAAGCATAAAGTGAAAAAAAGTATAACAAAAGTATATATATAAACTCTCATACACACAAAAAAGTGAGCTTCATCTGTCACTGGAGTCTAGCAAGGACCGTGCAAGTCTAATTAAAGATGGAGCCTACTCCACAAGCCAGAATGATAAAAAAAATCTTCTAGACCCTGCCCTAATAGTGGCACCAAATCTGTTCACAAATCTAAACAAAACCCTGATAGATAAAAACATAAGACTCCAGGCCCTTAACACTGGTGGGACTCCAACTTCCCAATATTAACAATCCAGACACTGCACAGCCTGGCACTTGCCTCTTGTTCAGTCAGGCAAAAAGGAGGTGGCAATTTCCATAATCAATGACACTGTACCAAGCTAGCCTGGCCAATACCAGCTACCCTACACAAGCCCCAAGGTAATTGGACTGGAATGTCCACCCAGGGACTGGGCCTTGTGGCCTGGCCTGTGGTCAGACAGTGTTTTACCATAAGGCTACAAGTAAACTTAGGATTCACAAAATGAAAAGAAAAGAAAAACTTCATGATACTAAGACTATTAAAAAGTAACAATCAAGAAAACTAATATAAAAGTAATCTATACATTATAATCTGCATGAAACTGGGGCTATCAAGGCAAAACATCATATGGTTTCAATGGAAAATCCAGAAGTAAATACACTCTCTGGACCAGAATATGGTCAGATTTTGGTCAAGAGTGACCTGCATGTTACATACAAGCAAAAGTACATGTATAGTCGAGCAGAGCGTGTGCAACAACTGACAAAAAAAGTCGACTCACAAAACCAAACAAAAAAATCCAAACTTTAAACAAAAGATTCTTAACAATCAAAACTATCATTGGGATTCATCAAACTTCTAAATAATATCAAAAAGAGAGGAAATTTCCTTACCTGAAATGGAGAGAACACAGACAAGGTGGTTGGAATAGGTAGTGAATGGTACAGCACTAAAGCATGCTCGACCACACCACCCAGACCAGTGCACCACCCCATCCAGGGTCACTCCACTTTCAAGAAGGGGATCTAACTGTCTACAGTAAGCACAGGTGTAGTGGGCTAAACCAAGTTGAAACTCCAAAAGCAAAAACAAAAAGTGGTTGGGGGTGTATCATTCAAAGAAAACAATAAAGAGTAAAAATTTAAGGGGACTAGTAAACAAAAAAGAAGGGGGGCACACCTCTTACATTTACACAAATTGTTCGTTGTAAATATTCGATAAAGCAGCGATGCCTGGTATAAGAATAGCGTACCGCATCAGCTTTACAAATGCTGCTGATGGGCCAATACTACAACTCAGGTTAATTAATACATCTTCTTTTGACGAGTATTTGCCACTGTGTTCGATTTTTTCCTCCATTTCTATGTCAGGCTGTATAATTATACAGGTCATTTACGCACAGCCAAGAAATCGTAGCGTTCCGTGATCCTCACTCGATCCACACCAGCAATTGAGTACAGTTTGCTTTCCTTGCCTCTTGGGCAGATAAGAAGGCTTCAGAAGTGTGATTTTTTTTCACAAGAAAACCCGACCACGAATAAGAAAAAATGACGTTTGTCAAACGACTTCAAAACGAATGCAAATGACATATTGAGACTGATGGTTTTGCCCAAGACACAATATTGAAAGTATTATCAGTTGGAGCATCAGTTATCTAATAATGCCTGTAATCCTTCATGTTATATGGCATAAAACTCATGTTTTGTCCATATTTACCCCGACAGTAGCTTTGCCAGTTGAATTGTGAGTGACAGCTCCAAAAGATGACTGTGAGGAGTCTGTAGACTGGGGATATTCGTTACGGTAAGAACTCAGCCCATTTCCTGTCTCATCATTCATTCTCCTCAGAGAAGATTCCATCTCAGGAAGAGCTGTGATTATTAAAAAAAAATGTTTTCAAGAGTCATGTCATATACATGTACTCCCAACAATGATTGGTGCCTTAAAAGGCATCACTCCTTATCATTTTTTTGCTCAAAAAATCTTTTCATAATTTAAATTTGCCTTTCCCGACATATAACACTGAATACTCGATAAATACCATCGTTTGTGAAAAACGCACACACCATCTAAGTCGGTTGGGACTCAAACCCATGACCTCCTGTATTGATACTGTAGACATATTAATCAATCGACCACCAACCTTGCCGGTGTCGGGTGGATGGTCAAGTCAAATATACTAGCACGGGTGCTGCAAACAACTGTTTGCAAAGATGCATTTGCTATGGGAGGAAGTTGAATTATCGTGCCATTGAGGACAAGGAAGTATCCACGATGGATAATATTTAATTAATTGTAATAATCTCGTTTATTGCCGCATATGGCAGACAAAAATTGAATGAACTCTTACACCAGCACAAGTTTAATTCTTTTGTTATCGTACGGCCAGAGCAGTTTTATTTCCAGATCGATAACCAATAGCATTTTATGTAAGTGATAGTTTAGTATATCCCCTGGTCGAAGCGTTAACCGTGAGACAACATTGTAAATAAGCTAAACTAAGCAAGTCCCAGTCGAAGCGTAATCCGCGGACGGTAACTGGCTGCACTTATCAAGTCCTCGGTCAAAGCGTAAGCTGTGAGACAGTATAAGACATTTAAACATAGCCGGTCTCCGGTTGAAGTGTAAGCCGCGAGACGAGTCCCCGGTCGAAGCGTGAGCCGTGAGACAACAGTATAACACAATTAAGCATAGCAAGTCCCCGGTCGAAGCGTAATCCGTGGGACAACATTATAAGACAATTAATCATGGCAAGTCCCCGGTCGAAGCGTAATCCGCGGGACAACAGAATACATTGTAAATCATTGCAGCAAATAGTCCCCAATCGAAGCGTAAGCCATGAGATGTAACATTGATTATTAAAGCAAGTCCGGTCGAAACATAACTTCGGGTCTAGCAGTAAGTACTAGCATATCATTCCCAGTCGAAGCGTAATCCGCGGAATAGACATTATTCACGTAACACCCGTACGTATATAGACTACCCATTCCATCTGGGTTATAAACTGCAAAGTGAACCATAAACATTATACAGACTTCCTATTAATTCCATGTATGCAAGAATTTGTTGATTACGTAGGTTTTATATAGCTATATTGATTCATAATCCTAAGGCCCATGACGGTGATAAGAATGAAATTCCGCCTCACGGTCATTGATGACCGCCGCCAAATGGGCCGCGTGATGATAGGTAAGTGACCTCATGTGTGTAGGGGGAGGTGGTGATTGCACTGGCATTGTAACAGGAAATCAAGCTACTCTGCAAGACTGAAGTAACGCCGTATGGTAGTTATAAATAAGGAATTCTGAAGCGGCATCTACAAGGTGCACCCCATCTGATAAATATAAATCCTGCCGCCACCACTCAATTTGGGGGTGAGCAATCAACCCGCCCAGCGCCCTGTGGAAAAGATTGCCCACCGAACGGTTAAGAGCTCGCCTGGTGCGCTCAACCCAATTTTGTCTGTTAGCCGAGGGATAGGAGACCCTTGGCAAAATCTCCGACCAGTAAATGATTGAGTGAGGTAATAACGCTCGGGTGACGGCAAGAATTTGTTTAATCCCCTCAAGCATTGATTTCTTAGGGACGTAGCCCAGATCATTGGAGCCAACGTGTATGATGATCCATGTTGGCAATGCTTGCTCCACCAGCCAGCAGCTGTGAAGGAAGTCGTTGAATTGGTCCAGCTGCAGGCCCCACCTACCCATCCAGCGAACAGTTGCCAGCCCATCAAGTGCTTCCCCCAAGGAGAGGATAACGCCACACGGGAGGTCCACTGGATGAACGAGTCGCCAACCACCCAGACAAGGGGCTTGTTGTCGATCGGCGGGTTTGCTCATGGAAGTAAAACAGAAATTAAATAGCTATCAATACTCACTGAAAAGTTAGCATATGGTTGGAATCACGGTTGTTTTTGGTGTGGGGTAACATGACCCCAATGTACAAAGTAGCCACAAATTTGAAAACTCATGGGAGAAGGTCACTGCTAATATGAATATAGCAGCGGTAAACGCCTGACTGCCAACGACCCATCTGTTGGATCTCATTGTCAGGAATTCCCGCCATTGCGGCTGCTGTTGGCCGTACCAATCCGGAAGGACTGAGAAGTATAACGGGTATCATGAATGCCAATGAAGCCAAGGGCCCGCCTTGAAACAGCAGTGAATTGAGAACGTGTAATTGGAGAACCATCAAAATGGGACAGGAAATTGCTGAAATGCCGAGGACACCTGCTGAGGAACTGTGTAGTGGCCTGAACAGGGCACAGGGAAAATTCGCCCTCAGAAACAGCAGGTATTGAAATTACACAACCCTGACCGTACTGGTCAGTCTTGGAGAAACAAATGTTTAGATTGACCACACTGCCAGAAGACGTATGATGAAGGGTAACATCAGAACGACGTAAAGGTGAAATTCCAGATCGAATGGACGCGGTGAGCTCACCGACGCACAGAAATCCAAAAAATGCTAACTGGAAAGCCACTCGAAACAGTAGGACTTCATACTGATTGGTACAAACGGAGTGCCAAGCAGGAATAATACGCCCCAGTAAAACAATCGTAATAGGGTGGCGTTGAACGCGCCGCCCGTACCGGCAGCGGCAACCATCTAACATTCGTTTCACAATGAAATGTTTAGTTATGTCATGGGAACCCTGCAAGCGGAGTGTAGACGCAATCCCTGAGACATACGATGCAACAGTAGCCGGAGCGTACCCATTAACGGACAAAAATGCAATAAAGTGCACGAGCTGCTGCGATGTGGGACTAGAAGATGTATTAAAAAAACCATGGTAGGAAATATACCAACAGAAAAATTGCCAAGCACATTGGTAAACTGAATGGGTACGCGGGGCAACTGAGTCCATCAAAAGACTGTGAACCTCTAAATTAAGTTCTTCCAAAGGTCGGCAGGCAAGGGTGTCATAACGGGGGCGGCCTCGGGCGCCAGCTGCCAGAAATGATCCATCTGAAAACGAGATAGAACGATTTTGTATCTGACTTAGCTCTGAAGGGCTCTGGGACCCAAACTAGAAACCAATTCAACAGCATCATCAAAAGTCGTATAAGACACCGCAGCCCTGGCTGGGTCAATATGATCATTAACTGAATCACCCAAAGGAGACGAAAGGTTATGAATTAAACGGAACTCACCAGGGGTTTGTTTCAGCACTAAACCTATTGGAGAACAATGAAAATTTGGAAATGGGGGACTGGGGAACGGGCCAGCAATCCTACCCACATGTAACTCACGGTCAAGTTTGCATTTCACTACCTCTCTATTTTGTCGAGCAGAGACCAAATTACGGGCAGAGGTGCTAACCTGAGGATCTGTATACCCTATACGGTAACCAGACGTAAAACCCTCCAGCAGCACCTGAGCATCATGCCTGTCGCCATATGATGCCAAAAAGGGACGCAGTTTATTTATTCTTACCGGCATTGGGAGGTGTGGTTGGAGTGAGTGCTCCCTGCACTAAGTGAGGGCCGACCGACACGCAGGTTGCGCATTTGTGGGCAAAACGACAGGGGACAAGCTGGGGAATCGCGCGGCCCAATAGTAAACACGCAGTCACTGGTACTATTGACACTGCTAGAGGGCTGCAAAAGAAGTGCAAAATCTACAAATTCCCCATTTGTCCCGAAGGTGTTGAGAAAACCCAGACCCAAGATCATTGCAAACACTTGTTAGGGGCGTGACATCGCCACCCTTATGTCCGACAAAGTGGTAACAGATATAACCAAATGAACAATCGGGGGAGACGCAACCAAAATGGCGGGGCCATCAGGGGTAGATGCGATAGAAACTACTGGTCTAGGCGTTAGCTCTGAGGGGATAGAAAAAGACTCACCCGATGAAACAGCAGTCGTCTGTGCGACGGGCGCTGAGGAATCACTCAGAACATCAGGCGGCGCGATGCGGTCCGAACGAGGCCTCCCCCTTGGTCTCGACCCCTCAGCGCCGGCAGTGCGCCGCTTTGTTCTTGCTGCCCGTGGCATCTTTTCCCAATAACTGGAAGGGGCTGGACTAAACGTGATATCCTTTCCCAAAGCTGCAAATAAATTGCAGAATGTAGAAGACAACTAACCTACGAAGGATACTTTGCAAATTTACAACAACACTGATTATTTATCCCATAATAAACCGAACGAACCGACCTGGCAAACTGCTCAGACAAAAGTGACCAGCACACACATTGGTTCTGCCTATGAATCTGTAACCAAACAGCTGGGTCGTAAATCCAGCGCCTGAGTGGTCAACCGGGGAATTTACTCCAGCAACCCAGCCTCGCGGCAATAAACTATTTGAAGCCCCAATGGGCCTAAAATGAATTAAGCCAATGAAATTGCACCTTTGTGTTTCAATAAACCAGATTCTAAATTATTGCTTTGCTATTGGAACCCATTTTTTTTAGGGTTATTTATTTTTCATGTGAATGAACATTGCATAAGCATAAGCCAAAATTTGAAGTCGGGCAAAGCACCGAACCTCAATATTGCACTGATATGTGCACCAAGAATTTCTAGATTTGTTTTGCACACTGCTATCGCACACTTCATTTCCTCTTTCTTACGCAATGTATTGTGTAAGTATGTGACAATATGCCAATGAGCAACCTTTTCCCATAAGTGTTATCCAACACTTACGAGAAAACTTGAAGCATTCAAACTCAGCAGTATCTTCCTAAATTTACACCAAGGCAAATGTGTCCTGACTTGTCCCGAAACGAATGTTCAATTTTGACATATTCAAAATTAAGAAATTCATTGCATGGATCCTTTAAGCTTTAAAAATACACAATGCAGCCCAAAACATCAGTTACCAATTACACCCCTTAACCCCCCCCCCGAAATTTAATCCTTCTTACCTATACTTACCTCCTTTCTCAGAACTCTCATCAGTGCTTCATAACCACCTACTCCTTTGGGGGAGGAGTTGAGTTCTTGAAGTAGGTGGTTATGAAGCACGGATGAGAGTTTTGAGAAAGGTAAGTATAGTAAGTGCCTCACTTGATCAGAAAATGTTAGGTGTCATGATTGGTCCTGAGGGTGATGCAGGTGGTACAGTTGTACATAAACACTGTAAGTATTATCTAAAATTTCCTCTGAAAAATCAGAAATAAAGATACACCACCTTTCCCCCCCCAACAAATTCATGTTAAAACGCTGGCTGAAAAGTAACTAATTACAAAGTAGGACAGCAGCTTTCAATAAATATGCAGATTTTTGCAATGCACCTAATCTTGAAAAGCTTCATGCCTTTACATGTGCAGTTGTGCACACCAACCACTGTTAGCAACTGAAAAACAATGCTTGCATTCAAAAAAGCTTCAAAGTTGAGGACAAGAAATACACCACAGTTGTGCATGTTGTCTTGCTGCTGCACCTGCAGAAGTTTGCGAGGAAAAAATTTGTAACTTACTAATTAATACCATAAAGTTCCACATGGTCAGAGCTATGAAAAGTTACAAATACTGTTACTTGATTTATTAAAGTCAAGCCTTATCTCATTTTAATACTAAATCTTCAGTCCACTTCATTGGGATCCATCGCATTTAAATTTTGAGGTAAGAAAAAGGGGTGCCAGCTGATCACAAGTCAGGAGTTAATTTCAGTCGTATGTAATAACTATTCCTTCAATAAATCAGATGCGTTGTTATTGCAACAACTGTTTAAGTAGTATTTATTCTTTTATTTTGACTTTTGCTTATTGGTTAATGAAATCAGGGGGAAACCAGTGTTCCACCAAGAATAAACCCCCAAATGATGAAACCCTTCAAGCTAGGCTCTAGGTTAGCAATGGATACTGCAGAAGCTCAAAGGTGAATGTATACTGCACCTTTGAAGTGCCCAAGCAATTATCGGCACATGAAATCAGTGCAAGTTAGGTTTTATTTTGGGGAATCAAGCAGTTCTCTCTAAAGTCCAGTGTCCTGAATCTGATGAGAAAGACTAGTCAAGTTGAGTTATTGCAGTGCTCAAAGTGGAGACTAGACCTCTACCAGTAAAGACTAATGTTAGATTGCCCATAAACTGAGACTGACCCACTGACCAAAATCATTGAAAAGGATGTTTTCGCTTTGAAAATGCAGGCCCCAGTAATCATCTGAATTGTTGGAAGAGGGGAAACAGTTGCCTCCAACAGAACCCTTGACACAACCTCTGAAAAGTGACTAACTTCACAACTTACATGTACTAAAGCATGTGACTAATTAATTCACTATGTTGCTGTAAATAAAAAATCGGGAAAAATTACAACCCCCATCTCTTTTACCTGATAAATGAAGAATAGGAAATCATCATACCTTAAGGGACATGCAAGCTTGGTAGTGACTCCTCCAACATCAGGGAGTTATTAGAAGCAGAACAAGCTACCAACTGGAGATATCTGTTTGGGCGTAAATATTAATTTAAATTAACATCATATTTGTATAATCACACTAGCATATATATCGATAGAGATATTGACAAATTGTGAGGTGTATGTCACAGAAACAAAATTACATGTATATTGCAAAGTGCCTTTTTCAGTTGTGTGAGTGGCCAGTTGAAATTAAAGCTGAATACAGCTAGCCGAAAGCTGAAAGTAAGAAATCCCCATACATTTGTCTGCAGCCGGTGTACAAACAAGCTGAAATTTGCGGTCAACATCTAAACAAACAAATGAAATCAGCGAAACAGCTGAATTTTCACAGTTCTGATATCAATTAAAATAACAAACATTTCAATTTCACAGATTTACACCATGACCACAACACACAGCAAAAAGAATTTCCTGGCAATAAAAACAAGACATATCAATCTATGGACAGAATGGAATTATGATGTTTTAAGTTATAAACAATTTGCAGTTGGGCATTTGGGCCAGTGTAATCAAAGAAAGTGTAATTATGGTCCATTTCTGGAAATAAATCAGCAAAATGAAATCTATACCATACCTGCAAACAAATCTGTGCAAATTGTGATATGTATCATAGCTGAGAAAACCTGGTAGAGAATCCAGAATCAGCAACCTTTAAAAACAAGTTGAAAAAAATATTGATTTATTAAAATTTCATGTTGTTACTTTTACCTATCTATTCATTTTTAAAGGAAATTGATTTTGCACTAAGTTTTATTGTGGAATATGAAAGTAAGCCAGAATGTGCTTCAATGAAATTTTTGGATAGCCAAAAAGTAAAACAAAACACGCGAAAACTCACATCTTGGCTTTCTCCTCAACTACCAGACTAATCCAATGATTTCTTGGACAAAAACAAAATTAAAAAACTAAAAATGTAATGTTCAATACGCAGAAAGAAGACAACTCAGTGCAACAAGAGACATGAAGTTATTCAAGGATAGTTTCTGAACATAAATAAATAAGGTACATGTATTCGTAAATAAAAGATTTATCCGTCAAATAGCATTAACAAATTACAAGCAGAAGGCCAGATTGAACAGGAGCAAGGTATGACAAGAGTTACTGGATAAGCAGACTACTACAGAACAAACTAATGTTGGCTGAAACAGAAACACTGGAATTTTAAAATGCACACATATTCCAAGTACAGAGGGTAGTTTGAGCATATAATACTTACGATGTACAAACAGGAGTTAATATAAGGGCAACATGTTGTAGGTTGACTGGGGAAATCCCAATGGCACGTAGATGTTTTCCTATCCAAGGAATTGCTTCCTCATCTTGGAGAATATGGAGCCAGCTGTTTGCCTGGAAAAGTTGGCCTACAAAATATGGACAGATGAAGGCATCTGGGTGTTTGTCATTGCTCATCAAGTGTCTGCATGGGGAATGTTTTAAATAGAAAAAATCATACAAATTTCCGGTAGTTTTGAAAAAAGCATGTGAATGATTAATAAGAAAATACCAAATACGGTCATACAGTCTGAAATGTATCTCAAGAGAAGACAAGCCAAAATAAACTAGGGAGTGAAAAAAATAAACTGGTCTTTGTTGAAGAACAAAGTGAGTAAAGATTTAAGTGGTTGAGTGCTGGGGAACTAACAAAAGGATGCACAGAAAGAACAAGAAATGGAACATGGTTTTGATTACCTCATGAAAAAGTCAATGGCATCACCAGAAAGGTCTTCCCCGTTCCTCACTCTATTGATGTCTCCAACAGATATTGTACACCCCTCAAGCTTGGCAACACTATCAGAAACAGTAATTCAAAAAGAATTCAATATCTCCCCTATTTATGTTCACTCAAACAGAGATATATGCCACAAACGAATTCAACAAACTTTCTATTATAGTTAACCTTGAGAACAAATAACAGAAATTATTCATGCAATCATTCAATCATGTGGATTTGCACCAAAAGAATTACATTCAGAACATAACTTGATGACAATGGCCATCATTCAATAGAAATTTTTCATTGTTTAAGAAGACTTTCTAAATAGTGGTTACAATATTTATACACATGATGCACAACATTTTTCAAAACTCAATGAGAATATTCAAAAAGGGCTCACACAAAGAGTATATGGTCACTGCTCAATCACATCGAGAGATATTCATACCTGGTAGAGCAATTTAAGGAGCAGCACTGAAACTTCATCTTCTCTGCTGCTGCATGGGATATGCCTGTGCACAGGCAGTGATACCACCCGTGACACACATCGCATTCAACCCAAGTGTCTAGGTGCAATACATCCGCTTGACACATGTTCACAGCCCCTAAGCATGCAGAACAGAAGCTCTCTGCAACACCTTCAAGATTGAATCTCTTCCTCTTATGTGCTTTGTGTCTTGACTGCGCACCTTCAAATTGTTGGGATAGAGAGGAAGAACATTAAAATGGTGCAGAATTACTACAATGTTTCTTAACCATAAGTGAAGGCATAAGTGGTTTTTAATTCTCTTAGTAAGGACAAACGTTCAAGACTGGTTAAGTGCAATGTTATTCCCTTCTAAATGCCTCCTGTATCATAACAAACAGGGTTCTTAGTCTAAATAGTTAATCCCATTCCTGAAAATATTCTTAGTATGAGATAAAAAATATTCATTGTTACATAACCTTCATTTCCATTGTGTGAACACTCCAAGGGAACCTATGCATTCCTCACTCTGCAAATAATCCCTTTTCAGCATGCGCGTTGCATGCTGCATGTCATAGCATACAAAAAATCTCAAACAATAAGTCGGTGCTGCAATTCAAATAAAACAATTCTGGTGCCTAAGAGTTTTTAAATATTTTGAAGAAGGCCTGGCACAGATTACCGAAATAGTTTAGAAAGAGCATGACATGCATGGACATGTACACAGGTCATCAGAACTGAACTGAAGAAAATGTGTCTTGCTCTACATATACATAATTTAGCAAATGTGGTAATATGTTGGGCATACAAAGTGCCCGTAAACATGTTGTTTACATTTTACAATTTTGAGACTTTTGAAAATGGAAATTTTTCAATAGTTCAATTTCCTGTATTCTAATTTTAAACTAAAAAAAACAGAAAGGAAATAACAGTAACAACAACAGCATTTCTCATAAAATTTAAAAGAGTAAAACCTTTAGGAGTATGCAATGATCGAATTTTTTCAAAGTTAGTATGTGGTGAAATTAAAACCTGCCAGTATTAAATTCAAAACAATAAAAGGAAGACACAAGGTACTAAAACACTATAAATTATTGGCAACAACAGTGTCTTAATATGCTCTACTTAAAGTATATAGTACTTGTAAATAGCAAATGACAGAATGCTACAGGGAAGAGCTTAAAAAGCAATTTTAAGACAGAAAAAAAACACAAAGAAAGAAAAAGAAGGAAAATCTGGATTCATAGTTAGTACTCACGACGTGGTACAAGAGGAATGAAGTGGTTCATGGCCCCAGTGGATCCTACTTTAACCCACATGACATGTAAGACTGGCAGGTCATCCTGCTCTTCACATCCACATGGGTTTAGAAGGGTATCATACCCTGGGGCATAGTCCTCTGAATGCTGCTGAATAAACACTCCTAGATACCCAGCAGCAAACAATACCTGCAGAATACCTGGAACAGTCAAAATATGATATTAAGCACGGGAATTTACAAACACACAGGGTTTAAATGCCACAAGTGTGGCAAAAGAATTGAAAAACTCTACAAACACAGTACAGCCCATACATTATTAATGTGCAAATGGCACACAAAAGATGTTTGGAACAAGTCCTGTAAATCTTGAAAAATTATGAAACATTTTATGAACATTGTTGACAGACAAGCAAATTGAAGACGGATGGGTGAAAGTTAACAAATGACACAGTTGTTGGAACTACACGTACATGCACAAGATAATATTCTACATTTCTCCATACATCTTCAGTGGTTTTCAAGCTTAATACCTGATGTAATCATTGTTGACAAAGAGGTGTCAATGACGTCAAAAATAAATAAGTGTAGGTACTGGTATGTTCTAATCGTGACACATGAAATTGAATTTCTATGTACATGTATTCTTATTTTTCATGCTTAATATTGAAGCTCAAATTTAAAAGGGTAGCTAGGCATTCAATTTAGCTTGTCATACATCTCGCTTGAACATGTTGAATACTACTCACGTATTAGACAAGACCTTCACGTGATGGAATGATTTAAATTTAGGAACCCATACTTTTCGGACATCAGCTGGTGCTGACAGGCTGCATGATATCATCACAGGCAAAAGTTCAGCAGGTAGAAGTTAATTAATGGACTATTTCTGAAGATTTGTCAAGTTCTGATAATATGTTATGTGCATTACCAGGAAAATAGACCAGTTGTAATTGTGTAGATGTGATTAGACTCATTTCCATCTTCAGACGTGTATTGTTTTATAGGTGACTGCTAAGAGTAGATAACTGTTCGCCACACTTTCTCCTACACAAGTACACGCAGTATATTCCTATGGTCCTGCATTATGCCTGAAAATTAACTTTCATAAACTTTCCTTTAATTGATAATGCATTCCTTTAAAACAATGCATACAAGCCAAATGAAAGACACTTCAGAGTACATTCTGAAACCAACCAAGTTTTCTAATGTACATGTAGGCCCCTACCTACAGCTTGAAAACATTAGTAATACCACAACCTACCAGAATAGGATTTCACTTGTGCTGTGGAGGCAGCTTGGTCCTGAATTGTATGTGCAATGATATCTTCCAGTTTGTCACAGCTGTGGGTGCAGGGTGAGGTCACATCATGTGCATAAAGCACAAGCATCATGCACACTGGTGCACTCTTGCAGGTACTGCATAACACAATGGATATTTACTTTTGTTCATTTCCAAAAAATCAAGAAGCACATATATTCCTTAAAAGTGATTGTGCTAATCTATATCCCCAAATAATCGTTACAGAGACAAATTGCTTTTCGTTGAGGTGCCAGTTAGTGTTCCAACGCAAAACGCAAAAAAGAACACAGTTCATGCCATTGATACAGTTATTTCACAGTTTTCATCTGTTATTGTACAAGGTATAAATGGACAATACTTGTGATTAATGCCACTGAATACTGCCAACAAAACAAAAATTAAAACCAGGAAAAAACTCATAGTGGACAAATAGCAACCTGCATGGCACATACCATAAACAGTGGCTGCCAGCTGCCAGAAGATTGTGCATTCCTCATTACCCCATGCCAACCCGTGGTGTTTCACCCCATGCCAACCCGTGGTGTTTCACCCCATGCCAACCCGTGGTGTTTCACCCCATGCCAACCCGTGGTGTTTCACCCCATGCCAACCCGTGGTGTTTCACCCCATGCCAACTCGTGGTGTTTCACCCCATGCCAACCCGTGGTGTTTCACCCCATGCCAACCCGTGGTGTTTCACCCCATGCCAACCCGTGGTGTTTCACCCCAGTACATAAACTTGTACATATACATGTACTTGTACGCGTGTATTCCGTTGCATGGTATCTACATCCCATGGTACCAGTGGCACCTTGCATTGAAGTATTTGGAATAAAATCCACGTACATTCTCTGAATTTGAAAGAATAAACATTTTTGAAACAGGACAGTTACCTTTCCAAATTCTTTAATTGATGTATTCTGCATGTACTTACATTTGAAATACTGCCATTGTAATTACATTTTGTGAAATTTTATAAAGGCCATATACTAACAAAGACAATTTAACAGCAAAACAATGTATACTATTATAACTAAAGTCAAACTTCAGCATTCAACTGAATCACTGCCAGGCTGCAAAAAACTAAACCGAAAAGGGCCTTTTACATGTTAAAATTTTACATGTTTTAAATATTTAGTTTAGACTTAAAAAGGGCGGAAGTTGATGGTACACCTATGTGGGTTGAAAGGTAAAATAGACGGTAGACCTAATGTTGTATGTGCCCTTTCCTAAGAGAACTTAGGAGAGTAAAGTGGTTTCACCATCAAGGACATTCCAATAGCAAAACGCACATGTAAACAAAGTATAAAATCATAGGGTCAATTTTGTAACTGTAACATAATTTACACATGGAGGAAAAGTACAAAAAATAAAAGTGTTGGGATCATCTTTGGGTTTTACAAACTGCACCTGAAAACATTGGAAGGTTGATGGACATCTGCAAGATCATGTTAGACTTGAAACAAGAAATGTGACAGGCTGCTCTACAGAAAGTTGTATTACACATACGCCCCCCTAAAAAGTCAACACATGAAATGAACTGCAGTTTTTAATAAAGTGGAACAAGGCATGACGTTACAAATCAAAATTTTACATTTGTCACAGCCACTCAATCTGGATCCTTACATAATAATGCATTAAACCCAGCAGACTCCTATATCACTTGGGGTGGAGGATACAACAAGCCTTCTTCAGGAAAATAGGATGCTCCAAGGATCACCTCTGTGGGGGCTAGTTTTACTATACTGCTCAAAGCAGCCAATACACGGAAGCTTAAATGACCATCCATATTACCATGTTACTAAGTTAATTTTTCATTGAAACAGAAACAATCACTAATTAACACTGCTTTCAAAGTAAAATTATCTCCTATACATTGAATTTAATAACATTTGGTGAAAACACTGATTTCAATGAAAAATGCCTCTCTGAAAATACAAAATTTAAAGATAACCCATCACAGAAATCAGCAAACGATTCATCCGCACAAACACAAATTTCAGTTGCAATGTATCTCTTAATTTCTCTGCAACTCTGAACCAAATACCAAGAATGAAATGATTATAACAGGCATGAGCATGAACAAAACTCTGAAGAGATCATTGAGAAGATCAGGGCCCTTCTCCCAGTAATCATTGAGTCGGTGGCCATTGAAGCTAGCAGAAGCAGTGAAGACGATACGAACTGGTGTACTTTTCTTATCGGAACGAATAACTGGATGGTGGGAAATGTAGTGGACCATCATAGGTTTCCATCTCTTCATTGCTCAGCTTTCTCGAGAACCCCTTTTGTTCCATCTCTTTCAACTGATCATCATAGAGTTGAGCGTTGTTCCCTTCTCTCTGTAGCTTCTTCTCTATGGACACCAGCTTTGCCATAGCTTATTTTCTGTTGTCCAGCAGCTCCTCTGGGTTCCTCTTCCATGGGTAGGGAACAAGCCATCTGTTGTCGACTTTTTCACATGACTCCCACATCTTGTTGAATTGCTGTTGGTCTTTGGGAGTTAGCTGCAGGTAGTTGGAAGGCTTACAGTTGCAGTTCTGAAGCTTGACACCCATTGCCTCAGTGGACCCAAACTCACTGAGGTCAGTCTTGCCGGTGACCTTTATGTGGAGCACGGTGGATGTTCTTGCAGTCATCTCATTAGGTGAGCCAAGGATCACCCATCAAAGTCGAGAATTTCTAAGGATGTAGCCATCTATTTGCTCTGTATGCATAGCAGGATGATCAACACCAAGCAGTATGTCGACCTCTCCACTCCCCCGTTCGATCCTCTTTCTCAGATGATTTTCGATCCTTTCTGTGCACTGCTGTGGTAATGGAGGTACTGTAGTTATCTCAGGGACTTCTACTGCGGACACCTTGTATGCTTTCTCTCGACAGTGGATCTTAATCTCATGCAGTTTGGTGACATGACTCTCAGTCACCCTGCCCAATGTTGTGATGTCTATGCTGATTGGTTTGCCTTTTCCTTGTAGACCAAGTTTTTCACTGCTGCTTCTCGGATTAGGGTTACACTTGCACAGCAGTCGACACGATGTTTCCAGTCATTTTCATGTTAAGTGCACCAATTTTGGTCGTCAGCAAGGGTAGGGCAACATCGGTGGGATCGGAATTTGCACTGCATGCCATCACTTGAGCAGTTGGTGTAGCTGGAGCAACAGGTTTTACTATGTTAAGAAGATGGTGGTGATGGGAGTCACACTGGGAACATTTCCTTTTTCTGCTGCAGGTGTTCATATTGTGCCCTCTGCCGGCTTTCTTTAGACAAGCAAACAAGCATGCTTGTCTTTCACCTTCTGCAGGGCGTTCTTCAGGAGTCGGCTTTAATAACGACGGACACTGGTCAGGCCAATGACTATCAGTCTCACACCCCTAGCACTTCTTCCATTTTCCTGTAGTGGCAGGTCGTCCTTTGGTCACATGTACTCTGGCTGGCTGCAACGTAATACTGGTACTTCTGATAGAAGCAGATGTTCTTCTTCTGGTTTTTTGTCTCATCCTCGAGAAATTTCAGTAGGCCTCAAAGAGAAGCCTCCTCCCCGTTTTGCATGTAACATTCGGGTAAGGGCCAGCATGTGGTTGTTGTTCAGGGGCACTGGATTTTGTTGGCTGCACTTCTTCAGAACTTGGTGGTTTCGACTAGGAAGGGACGGGTCAGCTTGTTGTTCAGGCACCACTACTTTCAGGTTGGATGTCAGACTCTGGGAGAGCCTTGGGAGGCGTCATCATCGTGCGGTACAGCTACATCTTTCACTGGCACATCTTTGGCGGATTCATCTTTCTGGGACTTTCTCACCTGGTTCAGATTCAGCTTTATTTTCATGAAGTCATCTAAGCAGGTCTGAATGTACTGTAGCGTGCCGCCGACCCTCACACTCGCCAGTGGTGTGCCCTCAGACAGACGCTCAGGATTAGGCCCTCCCGACGAGCGGTTATCGGGAAAACCCGGGGCGTACCTCCGTTTGGGAGAAATATACCCCCAGGCACCGCCATGAAATCCGCAGTCACCCACACTTTCTCACCCACTCTGGCTAATCAGTAGACGCGCAAATAATACACACCACCAGGGTTTTCTATGTGTGCAACTCTGATTTATTCACTCCTCCTTAGGTGTATCCTCTCTAGGCGTCTCATATAAAGGTGGCGGGAGACTTGAATGCAATGGAACCAACTCAACACTTGTTATTCCACTCACCAACTAGGCTGCGTACCTGTCTGGTAGCTCCGGCTGCCGCGGGGTCCCTCGGTCCGGCCGATTACACTAAAGTGACCCAGGAGTACAGGAGAGCGAGTTTGTGAGAGCTAGCTTGCGTGTGTACCAAGACTTGCGAGAGCTAATGTGCAACATGCAGAGCGCGACGTGCAGAAAAAAGCGCGACGTGCAGCGAGCGCTGCCTTATATACCACTAGCAACACACTCACTGGCTGCAGCGGCGCGGAGCCACCTCGCTGGGTACCAGCCCTAGACTGGCACCAGACCAATGTTTCGTTACAGTACTCTTCTTCCTGCTCGTACTCATCAGTATCTGCTATTTTTTCGCAGTATTCATGATGTCGGTCTTGAAGTTCAGATAAGGTAACTTCAAGCTTCTAAAATTCTGCAGTCAGCTCTTCTATGGAGTCTACTTGCAACATGTGTTGTTCCAACACCCTTTTTTGCTGGTTGAATCTAGTCTTACTGGTACGGCATTTTAATTTCCTCTCATCCATCTTGGCCTCGGTGTAGGTACGTAGAGTAAATTGAATTGTGGAAGGTTCAAGTGGAATTGAGGACTCAGCTTTTTGTATCCGGCCCTTAATGTATGGTGACTTTATTGAAAAATCAGCATTCAATTCTGCAATGAACAAAATTAAACAAGCTGTTTTGAATATTCAGTAACAGGTGTGTACAAGTCTATAAATATTACATGTGTACATGTGCATGTAGTCGGGAAAGCAGGCTTGCAAATTTGCTAGTTAAAACGCATAAAAAATACATGTATCCGAAAAATGCAAACAGTAAGGTGATTTTAAGAAATTACATAAAATTCTTTAGCCTTCGGTAGATGCAATTCTGAAACATAGAACTTACTACTGTCACCGGATGCAAGTTAACTTTAACAGCTTAGAAAACTCTGGTTATGTCAGTTCCATGAGCCTGGAATATGCAGTTCTTTGGTTGATCCTGTAATTACATGTATAACAAATTGAACCTTGGAATTAAACTACAGATGCATGCACACTCATATAAACTGTGGCAAACATGTTTGAATCTAATACAATCCAAAACCAGTCGGCAATCAATCTGATAATTAACCTCAGTAGATATTAAAACTTGGCTCGAAAGCACAAGAACTCTGCTGAACTGTCAATGCGTTTACACAGTATAAACTTACATGACACTGATTTTCATGGCTTTCCGCAGTATGACCTATGACCTTCGGGCACACATGTACGTGCGTCTTGCATGTGAACTAAATCATCTTTACGTTACCAGAACTATGTTTCAAAAATCCTTTTTACTACAAGTTCGTGATGCACAACGTTACTTAAACAACTACTAAATGATTTTGGGACACTTACCAATCAACAACAATCAGTAACTTGCTCAGTTTCAGTTTTACAAACGTGAAAAATTGCTAATGTTTCACCCAGGTAAGCCTCAGTATCGGTGAAGTTTCTGACGAGTTGATGAATGTAGACAAATATTAAAGTGCCCTCAGTCGTTTCTTTTTGGTAACTAATCTTTATCGAAACAGCATGGGTATCTGTTGTATATTAGCCTATTAAACGAACTTATGAAATGGAACGCAAGGCACTTCTGCTCAGTCAGAACTCTTCTCATGTATTCATGTAACAACCTCCATCTTACATTACGTCATTCATTTTCCATGTCAACCCAAAGCGGGTGCTATGCAAACTTGTGGACACAACAGTATCTCAAATAATTGCATCATTTCGAATATTTACAATTTGACAGTATGGATTCAAATCGTTGAATCAGCCCAACAGGTTTCTCGGCTATAATTCACAATCTACAATGTAATTAGCTCGTGGCTCTAGCCAGCAAGTAACCGAATCAAGTACCATCTTTAAACAGTTTGATCAGTACTCATTACTGCATCTACAATTATACAGCACAACCAGTAATTTATACAATAGATAAATGTACTACAGGCATGGCTGAGATGAGGCACGGGGCACAAATGCATGAAGATAGAAAATAAACTTACAGAATTTGTCAGGATATCCACATGTTTCAGAAGTGGCATTCATACATGTACATGCAACAGAAACAAATCAAAACATAGTTGCCTTTGCCAACACCCAGTCGCAAATCCTCGACAGGCAATAGTGGGCTCTAGTTTTTATACAGAGTGCCCAACCTAGTTTTCAAAAGAAGGAATGTAAGGGAGTGGCCCTCATTTTCTGGTGATACAAAATAATTCAAATGTAAATGACTGATCTACAGACTGCACACTGAGCTCTGCTCAAGCGTATCCAACTTAACAAAAGAGTCCTAGTTATAGAAAAGAACAAGCCAAATTCTCAGCATGCAATGAGCCATGAGCAAACACAGAAAAGGTATTCTAATTAGACATCAAAAAAGCTTTTCGTTACAATACCAACATCTTCCCCATGTTACATTGTTGGCTCTTAACAAACTTCTGTCTTCATAATTCAATCTATTCATGTTGTGATTCTGGAATGTCAAAAAAACATGTACTTCCGAGGTGATCATATAGGATATCTTCAATGCTCCATTTTAAAAATTATATTACCCAAACCATAGAAGAAATAACCACATTCATGATTATGCTTGGAAGATCAGATCATTGAGATGGTTGATAAACATGTATAATATTACTTTGAGACATTTTACAAATGGATCTACAAACAACGTAATTATATGCAACAACTTAATTCACTGCTGAACAAAATCTTCACGTTTCGATGAGCTTTACCGTACTAGTTGCAGACAGTGTACATTACCATCCAAAAAAGAAACTTGATTACAGCATGACACAATCACCTAATTAAACCTTGAAATAGCCAAATCACAGCTGAGCGGAATTCAGAATTCAGGTTGCAGCACTCAAACTCCAAGTCTGATGACTTATCCAGGGATAAGCCAGTGCATTGGCAGTGAAACTTACACGTTCATGTACTTTGGCATTTGGAACACTGCACCCAAGAGTCCATTACCGAAGTCGGAGTGTTGCAGAGCCAATCCACTCAGAAATAAGGAGGGGGAACAGCTACATGTAGTTCCAATATACAAATTTTATTAGGTTGTGTGAGGGGTATTATTAAAAACCAACAGTCAACAGGGATGATGAAAAACTGTCTGAAATATAAAGAAAATAAACAGACAGTAAATTACCTGAAATTTTGTTTCCTTATTACAAGTTAAATTGTTCCGAACAGGGATTCCTTTTTTTTGTAATGTTTACCACATTACCCAAATTAGCAGGAATGGTCCATGTATTCATAAAAAGAATATTATTTACTATTTGATTACAAACATAAAACACATTATGTACAAAATAATATTTTACCATTGACAATACACTTCTGGTTCCCATATAAGAGTTATTCGACTGTTACTTTTATCTAAGTTAATTTGTTTTTGCAATCTCACCAAAATCAACAAGGAAATGGAACGTCCTCGAGAAAACAACTCAGAATATATGTCTGGAATTACCCACTCTTGAAAGTCCATGCAAGGATAAAAACTAGCCACGGTAAATATAATGAAGGTTTCATTTCCCCATTGTTTAATAATTCTAGTTATTATAGAACAGATTATGCCTGGATGTTCCCTGCTACATTAACACTTGCTGTAGAGTCAATTTTACAGGATTCACCTGACCTCACATAAGAAACGAATTTCTAATTATGGACAATGAAATTATAAGGTTATGTACAATCGATCATCCATTGCCGTGAGATAATTCTTCAAGTTCATACAAATAATTATATGTATTATAATTGAATGAGAAGCAGATCCTACAAACCTGTGTACTGGTACAGCATTGAAACATCATTTACCAAACAAAGTGTACCCGCAAGTACAGTATGTTTATTTAAAAATCAGAAACATTAATCATTTGTTTCTGACCAAGCTAGTTAGGTCTTTTCATACATGTACATGTACATGCTGCAAAATGTTGACTAATAATCCTACTGGATGATTTAACACCAAGTAAACACAAAATACCAGAAATTGTTCATTTTTATCAGTTAAATCATTCCAGGCTTTATTTAACTGATTAAAGTTTTTTAATTTTTATCAGCTAAATCAAGCCATTCTGCTATTGTGTGTTTACATGGTGTGAAATTAATCATTAAATGGTTAATTTTCAACAAACTCCTAACTGCAATGTAAAATGCTTGAGATATTTTTAATCAAAAGATTGGACATACTTCGATGAGTTACATACTTCCAGTAGTTCTGATGTACAGTGCAAAACTGTACCGCATTTTATACCATAGGCTCAAACCTAAAGGAATCCTGTGGTTCATCCAGGGTTATCAAAAGCTCATTTCAGCAGATTTCATGTTGTATGGTAATTTCTACTTCAATAGCAGAGTTTGCAGACTTTGGTCTGACGGAGTCATACAGCTGTCTGGTATACAGCTGTCTGGTAATTTGTTCGTTTGATGTGTAGAAGCAAACTGTCCCAATTTGGAGGCAGGGCACTGTCATTTTGACCAAGGAGAAAACAGTTGAATTGAGCATCATTAATACTCTGGTATTGCTTCTGTCCATACACATCACAGACAAATTCTTCAATTTGCTTTCTTAGCTGCTCTGTGACTTCCCATTCTGCTCCTAGCTGGGTGAACGCAAATATATATCTCTCCTTGCTCAGCAAGACCTTCACAAACTTATTCTTTCCTTTACTTCGAAAAGAACTTACAATATCACAACCAGAAAAGGAATGAAGTCCGATGAGAGCCTGGGCTACATTGTCTCCCAATTATCAACCAATTTATGTACATATATACACAAGCATTAAATACAAGCGTGGCTTACCTTTGTTTTTTTTTTCTGCCTTGCGGTACTGGAAGGTCACATTGATTGCAGACATCATCCTGTAGATTAAAGTAGTATTCTGTGTTTGTGTTATATATACATATATATTTTAAAAAGGCTTCCTTTGTTGATTTACTTTATATGGTTTTGTGAATATTCAGTGCAGTGCGTGCGTGGGGAATATAAAAGTGTATGTGGGGTGTGACTGGATCCACTCTCTCTAGAGCTTATCACTGGACACGTCTATGTCCCTCTCTGCCACTTATACTGTGCTGCATACCGAGTGCACAGATCCAGGTGTTTTACACACTTCCATTGCAACTGGACCATGGCGATATCAGATGCCGTGTAGTGCAGCATTGCAAGCGGTTACTTTGCTTGGGCATTCAGGCTCAACTAATCATTTGCTGGTTCCAAATGACTGTCCATGGACCAACTAAGTCTTGCTGTTAACCGTGAATTGGGTCATTATAAATGTCAAATTGTTTGTGATCAATCTATTTCCGTCATATTCATCAATCGAGTAGACGTGTTCTGGTATTTGCATGTAGTATTTCATACTCTTGTGATACTCAGCTATACATGTACATGTATTTTGAACCAGGGGTATTATCAGTGGGTATTGATGCTGCATTTGAAATTTCAGATAATATTTCTATTTCTAAAGTTTCAGCACTAAGAGGCTCTTCGTCCATTTTGATGAGTGGCTGTCTGAGGTTGATCCAGTGGAAATGCAAGTGATATCAAGACCTGATTCCTTGAGCTGCATGAAAGGTGGAATAGGATCCCTTAATCCCAGCTGGGTGGCCCAAGCCAGAATTGTATTAAAGTACATTGAGTTCTGCGGCCAAGTACCTTCACAATGATTCAGTGGCGCACAAGAATAAACCTTGAGATAAGTGGTGCACAAGTGTAATTCTTACATTAAGCCATGCACAAGTTTAATTTTTCAAAAGTGGTGCACAATTAATATTCTTACATTGAAGTGGCACAAGGGTAACCATGCAAATGTCTGGTGCACAGGGGTCAGCATGCAAAAAATTACCAAAAAAATTTACAAATAAGAGTGACTGCCAATACTCAATGTGACCACCTGCCCTGACAGTGAACAAATGGCCATGACTCCACTTCTGAATACACTTCTTATGCCCAACATCTTTCTTATAGGATGTTGGGTTGTCTGCCTCGCAGTTGGCCGTTATGGTCGACATTTGTTCGCAGTTGTCTCCACAAACTGTGCAGTTCCTGTGTTTGGATTGTATGCAACTAAATTACCAAATCATAGTAAGCCTTAAGGCAAACATCCTACCAACTACTGTACATGTATTTCAGTTTGATCCCTGTTTGTAAAGCAGACCCTGTAGTTATTTTAAGTATTTCTTCAGGCTTACAGCATTTAACAAAGGAATGTATTTAAACATGACCAAAACATACAGTATCAATATTTTGGACTGCGGTTTTTAACAATAGAACATGTACAAAAAAGTACTGAACTTCTCTGATATTCATTTCTTTGCCAACGCAATAGCAGGTAAGAAAACGAGATCATCAAAACATCCTACTGATTTAGATGTATTTAAAGGGGATGGGCCCTGCAGAGTTAAATTTAGTTATAAGGTACAGATGTAGTTTTCAACTACCTTATATACTATAAGTTTGGATTAACCCATCTTTCATGTCATTATAATCAACAAAAATTGGCGTTTTTCTGGGTGCTTTTTTCTGTCTCCGCCGGGCTCTGCGCAAAAACTTATTGAAATCGGTCAATGAGGGCAACAGACAATCTAGGCAAAAGTGTAATGTCATTGGACGGACTTGACTTTCCAGACAGAAATCCATAGCTCTGGCAAGAAAGTTGATCAGTCAGCGCAAGAATACTATTTCTCTGCACTGGCAAGTACTCAGGTACGTACATGTAACTCACACATGTCAAGTTCACAACATTTGGTCTTGTTTCAGATGCCCTTCTCTGAACACGGGGCAGAGCTATTGGACAACTAATTTGACACGTTTCGTTCATTTCAGTTTGCATCACGTCGTATACATGTAATAATTTCTATACTGAATTGTAAATTTCGAAAGAATGCTGATAATCTGTGTTGTCGGTGGCTGTTGTGGCAATCAAAACAATTCCCTGGGAGCAGTAATGTAGATTCAGAGCAGTTTTGTTGTCGATCCTCTGGGTCACCGCCATGCCCGTGGCCAACAGCCTCGAGTTGCAAAATCTCTTTCTGAGTGTATTGGTTCGAACTGACCAGGCCATATTTCTTGTGCCTCATCAGCTCCTTCAATGTCGTTTTCTTTGTCAAATGGACATGACAACTGATTGCTGGTGATCAGAAAAAAGCATTAATGCTGGAATTATCGGCGCTTGAGTTTGACATGATTGCAAAGTCCAACGCTAACACTTCTACATAATGTACATGTACTGTACATGTCTACGCATCATTACATAACAGTAAACAGTTGCTGGATAAAAGACTCTGTCCTATGGCGTCACGATTCTTTGGAATTTCTTTGGACAACTTTCAATACCTGACAGCTGTTGTAGCTTTTGCTTCCAGAATGGAGTGAAATAGGGTCGTGAAAACTATATTTTTTAACATATTTCCACACATTTTGAAATTATTCAGATGTGTTTCTTGCTATATATATACTTGTTTTATGTGCTGATGCATGTTTATAAAAGAAATCTTCACACCAAAGATTATCCCCTTTAAGCAGTAGTGTTACTGCTCCAATTAATTGCAAGTTGAATTAAGTTTTGGGGGACACATCTACATGTACTATAAGGTTTATGCTTTGTGTAACTTTGATGACTGTACTGACATACGTACATGTAGTGTTGGCCTGCATTTACCGTACATCTACAGGTATCTGGCATGATGATACACGTAGGGCCCACTCGCACCATGCCACTGTGATCTTAGACTGGTCCTCGTCCTTATTGATCTATTCATAAGCTGTGAGACGTCTGGGCACCATGCATGGAATGGGGACCTGCGTGATCTCCATGGTGCAGAGCTGGAGCCAGAGTACTTTAGAATTCATTATGGAGCACAAGGGTGCAGGCAGTTTCATAAATGATTATAAATAGATTTATTCCAGGACACTTGTTGGCAAGGAAAAACTAACAGAAGAATCCCACCAGAAAGTGATTGCAAAATATTTTAAATTAACAATGGACTTACTCGGTCCAACAGATTAATGCACACCATCTGAAAAGCTCTTCTACATACATGAATGCACAGTTCCACTCCCCCTCCCACAAAATAAATATCCACAAAAAGACAAAAATGCAATCCTAAGCCACCGATGCACTGATGATGCATTCTTTTAATTGCCATTCATCTGGTAACGTCAAAAGCATACACAAACAACTGTTTCCAACTTCAATAATAACATTGATTACCTTTGGCCTTGCAATTTGCATGACAGTTGCGATGCTCATAAGGCTCCTTTCTCCTCAGCTTTTCAACTTCAGCGAGAACTTTATCTTTGTCACTGTCAACTTTCACCATGTTGAACATGTCCAGATGGCCATGTTCTCGCATTTTGTTCTCCAACTCGCCATTGAAGAATGCAGAAGACACATTCTTCGCAGAGAGACCTTTGATGTAAATTTTACAATAGCACTGATTCTTGCTTACAACATTGCACCACAACTAAATCGTAACTGTTGAAACAATTGACAAAGATTTTATTCAATGTATATTGCTTAGGTATTCCTTCTTGTACCTGTGTGTCTTGTCAATTTGAAGGTACCATTATAGGACTCAGAAAATCCAGAAAAGCTGACCCATGAGTGGTTTCTGTTAAAAACAGAGGAAAAAAAATGGTTTAACTAACAGAGGGAGGCAGGTACTTGACTTTTTGATTTACACACTGTACCGAGGGCGGTCCACTGCAACAGTAAAAAATGGGCTTCAACAATTAAAACATTTACCACATTTCTACTACACAATAATTCTAAATTCGCACCACATGAAATTGTGCTTCATAATTCACATTTATCATTACCAGTAGTTTGCCAATACATGTAGCAATGCTCTACCTTCCATAGTAGGCCAGTGATGTCATAAATGGCCATGCAAAATAATTTTGATCGGATGCTGATCAAATTCACACTCATGCATGATCAGAGGCAACACCAGAGGGAATAGTTATTTAGCAAGGCGTGCAGGTGTAGCACTCTACCACACAACAAGTGCATTGTACATGAGGGTACATTTACGTGTCCGAACTCAAACCAAAGTTCAGAAAAAAATTCCAAACTGTGTATTAAACAGAACCGAACCAAACCTTCACTTCTGGCACCTGCCAGGTAGGTGCAGCACTAAGGCATACACAAATCAAATAAACATGCACAATCCACATTGGCGAGTGACGCATACATGTACATGTATAGAATAGAGTCATGACACAACTTATTGAAAACATGTTCACAGTAAGTTTGTACATGTTCATGAGTTCCACACATCTAGACCCCTTGATAATGTGCCCAAATTCCAAACATACAATGAGGCTGTTATGCCCCACCTACATATACAGCATCAATCCCAACTACCTACAATGTACATGTATAGTTTGGCCTGTTTAACCTACATATAGATTGCTAAAGTCGGGCAGGCCAAACTACAACACAGAGGTCTAGAGAGCATGTATGTGTTGCGCCCCAACTATAGCATCAGTCCCAACTATTATTAGGCCCTGTCACAAGTCAGTGATAGTTTACGTCAACTGTTTGATTAATTTAAAGACACAAACTGTATGCTGCCAAGTTGGCAAAATTTCCTTATATGCCCTGTTATGCAAAGTAAGGTGTGGTCCTGTATGGTTCACACCCGCATGGGTAAATGCCAGGCATGGGGCCCTGAATAGTGTTTTATAGTGCCTGCTCACTGAGGCGTTGTCCAGCAGGGGTAACCTTAAATACTTGGGAGTGGTTCTGCGTGACATACACTGACAGGCCTGTGGTGCGATAGCACAAGTTTGAGCGATAGCTCTGAAGCCAGAATTTTATTAAGCCTTGAACCTTGTTGATGTGGATTGGAAATCCTGTGTTGGCGGTAGCCATAAGTTGAGAGAGTGATTTGCTGCCCCAAATTTTCAGGAGAAAAGTTTAAAGAGAAAAGGCAGTGTGCTGTAAGACCTCAGGAGCCAGTATATACTGTAAGTGTTCTTTTTAATTATTTTCTAATATTTAGTCATTATTTTTTGGTCTGGTATATGTAAGTGTTATTACTGTATATATCTGTGACAATGGGGAGTTCAAAAGCCAATTTTAGCGACCGTTTTAATAATGTAGTTTCTCCTTTTGCGTATGGAAAATTAGTAATTTGGTTAAATGGTGCACAAATGTTTGCCGTAAGATGTACATGTGTATTAGCGAACGTGGGTATGATTATTCAATATATCAGGGCTCCTTAATACGGAGTCGGAGCCGGATAGGGACAGCAAGTCTGCCGGAGGGGGACGCAGCTACCTACCTGCCTGTTGGTCTAGTTAGTCAAACCCCGACTCACCTGCATCATCCTCGATGGATCGGCTGAGAGACATGTAAGTAACATCGGCGCATCGGACAAGTGACTAACTTTCCCTTTGAACAGTCCGAATTTGGGCTAGTGGTAATTATTAACCAGCCCACCAGCCTTCTAGTTTCTATAAAACCCATGTTTTTAAACTGTTAATCTTCTGTATTTTGCTCCCCCTTCATCAAATTGTTTTTGTGCCTTGTATATTTGTAAATAAATTAGTTTCCGTTGAATTTTAAAGTTAAATTATCTGTTTGAGTGTACTGTGTAATTTACCGTGCACACATTGCATGTCAGAGGGTAGGGGGGACCCAGGCTTGTAACAGGCCCATCCCAAATAAAGTGCTACAGTTGGGCCGGCCAGACTACAGCAGAGAGGTCCTGTGTGCATGATGTGCCCAGCATGTGCCAAAGTCATATTGCTTACAAATGTCATGTCATCGGTCATAGGACTAGATGAACAGATAAAGTGCCACATTTTAGATGAATTGTG